>NC_134572.1:20880000-20927500 GCF_050947875.1 Dermacentor variabilis | reverse complement strand
TGTACATATAATTTTGCTAGGTCTGCCGAAGCCTTCTGTGGGTTTGCATCGCAGAAACCTGGAAGTCAGGGCAATGCATTATGTACCTTAATACAGACAAACTAAATGTCAAACAAAAAAAAATTAAGAAAAACGTATCACAGGTTTTTCAAGTAAACATGCGCAGTAAAGAACATTTAATGTTCAAATGAAAACACGTAGCACACTACAACCATTAAAACTGAGTAAACAAGGTACAATATGTAAACAAAGTTACAACCTATCGAGAACAGAAAAAAAAAATCGTGCAAACAACGGAAACAGTCTTACATTCATTTTGGTAAAGATCACACTACAACAAAAGAGACTTTATACATGTGAAAACTATTCTATCATTGCCTTGAGGACCTTTATTAATCCCGACAAATTTGTCCGATCCAGTACAGCACTGGGAATGTTATTAAACAGGTGGGGGATATAGTACCATCCTTGTCCTTTTCCATAACGAGTTCTTGTCCGAGGAACTACATATCTGGGATGACTACGCAAAGCAACACTTTTATGGACAGGTTATCGGAAAGCATTGCCCCAGAAATAACGCATCACAATTGTTGAACGAAACAAAGACTCGAAATCGGGCATTTCTAAATCTCGAAATAAGTTACCTGTGGTTTGGTTGTACGCAACACTTCTTGGTATACTTTCTAATAGGTTGTCAATTTTTTGTTTCCGAAATCCGCTGCAATTAAAAAAAAAGGAAATGCCGTACCTTATATGCGAGTAGCCTAAAGCATGCACTATCACTTCTTTAATCTTGGTAGGTGCATAACTCCTTATACGGTAAAGGACACATGCAACATTACGTAATCGCGCACAAATTCGAGCCATTTGAATATTCCATGATAAGTCAGTCTCAAAGTATACTCCAAGGTACTTGACACTATCCGCATATTGTACTGGGGCACAAACACAGTCTAAGCAATCAGAACCGTGAAGGAAGACAGGTTGACTTGTTACAAGAGCCTTTAACGGATTTCTAAAACATACTAATCGAGTTTTCCGAGCACTGACTTTTATACGGTTTTTTATAAACCAGTATTCATCACGTTTTTTATGTCGCTTTGAAGTAAAGCGACAGCTGCTTCGTACTGCATGTGTTTAGAGACAAGCAACGTATCATCTGCATACTGGAAAATCGTACATGAAGTTGTTACCTGTGCCAAGTCACAAACGTACAAATTAAAAAGAAGCGTAGACAAAACGGAACCCCGTGGGACCCCAGCGTTAAGAAACCGCAAAAAACTCTTTTGGTCGCCAATACATACAATCTGGGACCGATTTAACAGGTAGTTTTGTATAAATGCATGGAAATGCCCCCGAAAACCGTAATTATTTAGTTTAGTACATAGAATACTGTGGCTTACCGAATCGAAAGCCTTAGATATATCTAAAAAAAGCCCACAGGCTACCTGGTTAAGCTCAAATGTTTGATATAGAAGATCCGACAGTTCTTCAAAAAGCGCATGCGTGCTTCTACCAGAACGAAGCCATACTGGGAAGATGATAAGATGGTATGTCTTAAAACGAACCCCTCAATCGTTTCAAGCACGTGTCTTTCCAACACTTGAGCTAAGAAAGGAAGAACAGAGATGGGGCGACAGTTCTCTGGCTTCGAAGCATCTCCGCCTTTAAATATCGGCATCACGCGTGCTCTCTTTAGTGCATCTGGTATTATGCATGTATCAAGGATTCTACTAAAGATAAAAAGAAGCGGATCGGCCAGAACTCTGACGTTGTGACATATGTCTTCTGCTGATATACCATCAAGCCCGACAGGACGGCTTTTTCTAGATCGCTGCAACAATCAATACAAGTCTTCTTTAGTTATTGGTGGAAGAAATGCCGTATCTAGTATTGAACTAAGACTACCAGAGAGACCAACAAGATCATTGGGTCCATCATTATCAGCTCAAACCGGAGAAAAGAAATCATTAAAGTTGTCCGCCAGACTTTGATTGATAGATCCGAAACATTTTACTATCGGGTCTAAATACGTACCTGGATAAGAGCCTCTAAGCTCATTTACCAGGGACCACATTTTAGCGGGTTTATAACGCGAGGAAAAACATTTATTACGATAGTAGTTCCTCTTAGAACAGCGCATAAGTGCTGTAACTTTGTTCCGGGCTTCTCGATAGAGACATATTACTGTTTTGTCATCAGGGTGCTGTCCACAGCGCTTCCACAAGCTTTCCTTTTCTTCACTAGCTTTTTATTATCTGATTGCTCAGCCAGTATAGGTGTGGTCTTCGTTTTCGGACCAAGACTGTTTTTCTACATGCCTTCTTTAAATCGGAAATCGCCGCTATAAAATTATTATATACACTGTTCGGGCAGCTATTTGTTAGCGTTGCGTTCCAGTCATACTGGGAAACTAGTCGGTCGAAATTAAAGCAATCAAATATGTGAATATATTGGGATTATTTACGTTGGGATTGCTGGAAACTTGGGAATGAAAGCTGGCATCCTATATAATAATAATAATAATAATAATAATAATAATAATAATAATAATAATAATAATAATAATAATAATAATAATAATAATAATAATAATAATAATAATAATAATAATAATAATAATAATAAGCGCTCAATGGTTTTAATTCTGCACTTGCAACATATTTCCTAAATGTGTTAATTAGAGTGGTAACTAGTGAATAATAAGTAAGTCACTAATTATTGAGTAACCCTCACGCGTTCACTAATGTAAGGCGCCAATATTAATGTGTTCCAGAAAAAAGTATTTCCACTGTGAACGCGTCTATGAAAACCTATCAAAAAGTGCTTTATTTTCCGTTGGTCTGGTTCTCCACTTGTTTCATACTGTGCAAGATTATTCCTTCTTGGATCTATTCAGAAAGTCTAAACACTTGAGCAGAGACCTTTGCAAATATGTTACTTCTGTATATAATGTGCTATTTGTTTTTTTGTGTGTATGTATTCTCCGAACAGTTCTGTCTTATTACTAGTGATTGATATGCACTGTTTTCTGTTTTAATGGTTTTAATTGTATGCATCCACTTAACTGTATTAGGTTGTATTATTAATAACTAGATACACGCATGATATTGTAGCTGCTGTTACATATATGACTATGGGCCTACACTAGCCTTTCGCTACTGGCCCAACAGTTCCTTTGTACAAATTATTATCAATGAAAAATAAATTGAATTGAATTGAAGATAACTACGTATATTGTTTGTGCCATTTTGTATTTTGAACACCTTCGTTATATGTAGGGTATATTACTTACATTCAGCAATCCAAGGGAAAAAATTGTCATGTGCCCGACGTCGCAAAGGAAACTCATACAGATTTCTCAGAAAGAAAGCTTCGTAGTTGAAGAAAAAAATCCTCCTTGTTCGACATATATTTAGCAAAGATCGCGGCTACGCAGTTACCCTCCGCTATACCTTACGGAGCACCTCTAGCTGTGCTAAATCGTTTGTAAATCAAGCGTGTGTCTTGTTTTCACCTCTTCCTTCTCTTTTATGTGTTTTGAAACTTGAGCTGCCAGTCTTACACAAGCTGAGACTGGTTTGCTGAAGAGTAAAATTAAATTATTTGTTTTGTTTTGCAGGCGACTTCCCATCACGATATTAGTTGTGCGAACACACATTGACCGTCGGGTAGGAAGTGCTCCCGTGGTTGGTACCTTGGTCGACAAGTTTGAAGGTTCACGTGGCAAGTCCATGAACGTCCCTACATTGGTGAGCGCGCCGGTGTCAAGACTGGTCTTCAGGGGCGTCGTTAGCGTTAAGCTGTTGCGGCCTGGAAGGCCAACATAGGCTTAGTGAACCGTATAGTATAACGCATCACCCTGCATGCGCTGCGTCAACACCGAAGCGCAATCGGGAGCAGCAGTTCTGATGGCGACATCCTCTGACGTCATGTTCGACGAATGCGTTTCGTCAACATTGCACTATTGCGAAAATGTTACCGCTACATGCAGCCAAATGTCGCTCTATTCTGATTCTTCACTATCAAAACCATTGTACAGATGCACAAGCACAGCATAATATCACCTTGTGGTGAGTCTTCTATGCACTTGGGTCAAAAACAGTTTCTCCAGGATGCCAACGGCGTTGCGGTTGCCTGCTGTCTCGCGGCACCACTGAATTAAGGCAGTAGTTTTACTAAACTCGATGCTACGGTGTCGAAATGCGCGCAAGACAAGGGAACATTTCACCATACAAAATTTAGCATAAACTCCGTTTCTTCGATGTTCTTGCTGTTCATACAACTATGTAAAAAAACATTGCCATGTAGCTTATTGGGCGTTGGTTGAATGCACGGTGATGGCTGCATGGTTAAATAAATGGTTACCTTTGTTAACTCTGAGCTATTTAACCATGAGGTGATTATCCATCAAGTTTGGCCGACGGTATATCGCACTGACATCTTATTGTGTACATCTCATAGATTTCACGAGACGGTCTGACTTGAGGACGAGTGTAAAAACAAGGCAATGAAGGAGAAGGACTTTTGCATTTTCCTTCAATTCTAACCACGAGGGATGGGATCAGCGCTTAACAATTTATTCCTGTCAGTACTGCCTGAATGCCATAAATTGTTTCGCATTGAGGTTAATACAAGCTAATACAAGCGTACTTGGTACATTCACAGACCAGTGCCATCTCAAGCCTCAAGGCTGCCAATATTACGGGCTACGTGAGAGTGCTGTTGTCTTTCACGATGATTGTTGGACACTTCCACCTGAACCAAAGCTTCAGTCTGCCCTCTCGGCCTTTCAGCACCTGGGAAGCCATGTCGTGGACCATGGATGGTTTTCAGAAGGTACACCTCTCAGCGCCTGCGATAATTTACTGGCAAGACCTGTCCAACAGAGCTACATTCTTCTAAAGCGCTCTCGATAGATTTGGACACGTTTATCGAACGAGCGCTGGCTGTAGTTTCTCAGGCCGTGATTAATTGCAGTCCACACACTGTTGTGACACGTGTAATTTTGCCTCGTCATTTCAATAAGGTTTCTAAACAGCTATTACGTGACTGCATTTTTGCAAAGTCCGTGGCGAGAGCCTCAAGAGCGGCTTCGCTTCTATATTAAAATCACTGTATATTGCGCAAAATACAGTTTACAATGCCGCGAAGTCTTGTCTTTCTCCTATAGAGCAAATATTTTCTTTACGATGATGTAGTTATAGCGAAATTCAGCACTGCACAGGTCAACACGAAATGTCCCCGCGCAAGTCCCCAGTACGGCAGCTTTGTTCTACGATAGTACCGCAGCTCTGCTAGTAGAATTGCTGGTAACTCGTAAAATAGAGTCTTTCATATATCCAGCAGGACATCGTGGCTACACGTGATGTGGTGGCAGTACATACTCTCTGGTCAATCTGTCGTCGGAATTTCTTTCTCCAAGCGTCAAACCCTCATTATACAAGCGTTCTGGACTTCTTTTTTAATGTTTCAGACATGCAAGAACAACGCGACTTTTGACGTCGTTGGAGAGGGTACTGTGCGATACGAGGGAATAAAGGGCACGGAAGTCTTCTGTTTTGAAGACAGCTTTACCATCACGGAGAAGGTAAGCATGCTTAGTCCTTGAACAGTAGTGGCTAAAGAAACTAACAAAAGTTGAACACTCCTTATGTCCATGCGTTTAGTCTATTGCGTGGTTCATGTAATGCAGGAAGGCCTTTTGTTGTATGCATTACTCAAGTGCACTAGGCTTTCGATTGTGTATAAATTCGCAAAATAACGCAAGAAGAGGTTGTAGATCCCCTGCACTGTGGCAATCAATGTTATGTGAAGAATGTTTGAGCGAGCTGGTTATCGAGCATCGTTCGGGATTCTGAAAAGCATTATCATACAGATTACCGTGCTTATGTGACTCAAAAAGCTTGTGCGTAACGACATCACCAAGGTCACGATTACGGTGACGGCAGTAGTAAGCTGGTGACAGCGATGATCTGACGACTGATTTGTTGCAGTCCAGTGAAGAAATGTTATGATATGCCGCACAAGAGACAACTTTAATCTCATGCGATGTTTATGCAGTACGTCGTTCACAAGCTGACAGTGCGAGACATTCACAGTGTGAGACGTCTATGGAGCGATGCGACGAGTACTAAGTCAATATATGCTATTGAGGGAAGAATGGTATAAAAAATGTATACCACATGTATCTATTTAAGCTTTCTGGTACATTTTGTGTCACAGGGGCACATACCCATTTTGAAGGATTAGCCAAGAATGGGCACATACCGAGTAACACATGCGCAGTCGTCCAGGAATGGGGTAGCCCTAATATACAAAATCTACGGGAGTCAATGAAACCGTTGAATAATCATGCGCTATTCCATTAGAAAGAAGTATGTATAACTAGTGAATATCTATGAGCCGACAGTACGATGCCGTGAGTTATCCCCTCTCCAATCAGTGACATCTGATTAACATCAGGTGCTCCCTTTGTCAATAAATGACCTTCTTCTTCTTCTTCTTCTTATTTGTTTTATTGCGTGCAAGAGAGTTGCGCTGATTCACAGTATATGACCAGTCGGAATGAGGCCATACTACGCGACTCACCGTACGAAGTAACTCAAAGATCGAGCCCAATAATGCTTCGAATTAAAAACGTATGCCTTTAATATATCTCTGGACTTCCTGCCAACGGCTGCGTAACGGCGCAAGTTTTTCTTAGCTCATTAATATCAGAACTGAAAATAGTACAGAGTGAAAACCTAGTAAACTAATTTTCTGCAGCTCCGCTGCGTGAGTGCATCGCCTTCTGTCGTCTCGGAGACATATGCACAGAGAATCCACGTCGCGTACGGTACAACTTCTGCACAGACTATCAAGCGCACTATCAAGTTCAATCCTCAGTGGCGGCGACGGGAAAAGTTTCGTTCTTTATTATCCTGTCCACGGTGATGACAGCTCCTATTATGACTGCGGAGTGCACCAAACAAACTACTGGCCGGCACGTATTATAGCCAGGCCACTACTGAAAGTTCTCATTTTATTGTGGCGAAGGAGATCCATTGCTGTAAAAGTGTCTTTGTCTTGTAAAGCCTACATTCTCATTTGTGTCCTAAACTGTGAATGTGTCATTAAAAAGTGATCGGTTACATCTTCAGAATATATTTCAATATATTATTGAACATGAGTGAAACGCTATAAGTACATTTGCATTTGCTGGCAGTTTTACATTTTTTCTAATCATCTGCAGGCGAGGCTAGTGAACTTCGACTACAAGCTAATGCGAAGCTGGGCCGTCTTCGACGCGGAATTTGAAGACTACAAGAACGTTTGCGGCAAAGGAGCTTTTCGGAGAATCTCCGAACTGAAACAATTTCTTGAAAAATTTTCTTAGTAGTTTCTCGGCTTCCGAAATCGAATGTATACATAATGTCACAGCGTGAAGTCTACGGCTGAGAAAGGCATACGCATATGTTTAGGCCTTTGCGAAGGGCGAAGCTATATGTGCGCCTTGTTTCATGTTCGCTCGCATTTGTTGCTGAAGAGTTTTTGAAGTAACGATACTTTAGTAAATGGCTTTGGCTAATAAATACACACATAGGTGCTTGATCACTAGCCATGCTTTTCGTGTTCCTCTTTCTTTCCATCGTTCCCTCTCTATTTTTCTTGCGTCGCCCTATAACCGCACCGCCGAGCGCTCGCAACAGCCTTGATGGATCCTCAGGTAGAGTCGTGCTCCAACTTTCACCGCCTTGTCTGCAACAATTGGTTGATATATTGCAGCCCAGAGAGACGCCCTCAAGGCTGCGACGGACACCCTTCTTAGCGCCGGCGGACTGGCTACGCTCGCTACACCCACAGCATTCCGCCAGCTTTACACCGCGTGTTACAGTTTTGTGACGGCACCAGTGTCCTCACCATTCACCATACTAGAACCACTACGAGTACACGTCGACATCTTGCGCGTGGACAGTTGTTCGATGCTCCTCGAACGCGCCATTCATCCCTCTCTCAGTCAGGATACCCACGTCGTATTTAAGTTGAGTCTCGTCAACCATGGAGTTTCATACAATATGTTGTCAACGATGTTGTTTAATGGCGCAAGAGCCAGGTATGGCCAACGAGCATGTTGTCAACGATACGGGGCACACTAGCTTGCAACTGTCGATTGCCAAAACCCTCACAGAAAACCTTGATTCAGAAGCAATATGCTACGTTCTCTTTTGGAGTACGCGTTGGCCGGGACGTCAGTGCGAACATCTCTGGCGGCTATTGTCAAGCTAGACCAGACGCTATCATTCTGTGGACGAAGCGAGTCGCATATCCCGCTGCCAATCAGAAGATTAAGCGAGGTGATAGTTTTTATGGACGCACAAAGATGGTTGCAGTGTATCAACTCGGTCCTTTCGCCAGACGCGGGCTCAGAAAATGACTTTGCCATTGGCGAAGATGCCTGAGTTTGCGAGAGTATTTGATTGTTCGCCGCCTTCAAAAATTATTAATTTTCACATAATTATTATGCTCCGAATAAGCCATTATGTTTGCTATAATAATGAACTTTAGCGGTGTTCCAAATGTAATTAACAAATTAAAGCTTTCCTCTTCACGTGGCTCCGATCAAATTACCACCACGTTTTTGAAAGCCACAATTGTGTATTCATCAATTACATTAACCAAGCTATTTAAGCAATCATTGGACACGGGATCTCTCTCAGTTGAATGGAAGATAGGGAAGGTGATCCCACTTTTGAAGCCTGGTGACCAGCACTCACCAATAAATTACTGGCCCATATCCCTCCTAAGCATTCCTTGTAAATATTTGAGCATATCTTGTTTTCAAACCTTGCTTGCTTTCTCGAATCAAATTCATTTTTATGCGAAGCATACTAGCCGCACAACCACGCTCTTCCTTGCTGCGCCGCGCGCGGCCGCGTAGCTACCATATGACGTCATAACAGCTGCAAAAGCGGAGGCTCAACTCGTGCGCTCGCTTGCGGCCGCGTAGCTACATAGCCGGGTCTCAGCTCGTGCGCTCGCCTGCGGTCGCACAGATGGTACTGCGGCCTAACTCCCGCTCCTCCCGCTAGGGCACTGACGTCACAACAGCTGCAAGCCGGGCTCAACTCTTGCGCTCGCCTGCGGTCGCACAGCCGGTGCTGCGGCCTAACTCCCGTTCCTCCCGCTAGGGCACTGGCGTCATAACAGCTGTATAAAAGAGCGGCGCGCTCTCGTCGAGGCCAGTTGTATAGCTCGATGGCGGGAAAGGAAAGGGCCGCTCGTCAGACCGCAAAGCGCAAGTTACAAAGAGCCACGGAAACGGCCGAAGAACGAGAAGTTCGGCTTGCCAAGCGACGTGCACAGTACGCGGCTAAACAGCAGCGTTCCTCCACAGAGTCCGAGGTAAAGGATGAAGTTGCGAGTGTATCTGGGAGTACTTCTACTCGCTCGGAGCGGCGAAATGCAACCAAGCGGAGAATACGTGCCGAAGAAACTCCGGAACAGAGGCAACAGCGTCTCGAAAAGGAACGTGCTTACAGGAAGAGGCAAAGCGAGAAACGAAAGGAGCAGCTCGCAGAAGAGATGGTTTTACTACAGACGCAAGACTACCGATATTGGTTTGAAAATAAAGGAATAAGCAGAGTAACGCATGAGTTGTTTCTTCGTCTAGCCGAACCAAATATAGCCAAGCAACAGCAGTTCACCAGGCTAAACAGTGGTTCAACAACTAAAATAAAGGCTAGTATGCTTCGCATCCTGGGCTTAACCTTAGCTAAGCCACAGCCATCTTTTTTTCACCATCGCAACATGGTTTACGCAAGTCATATTCTTGTGAAACCCAACTAATATCTTTTACTCACAAACTTGATGCTATACTTAATCGTTGTTCTCTGACTGCATTTTTCTAGACTTTTATAAAGCATTTGACCAGGTATGGCATAAACTGCTTCCCTACAACTGCGCTAACCGTTCCCAGTTTGTGTCTGCAAATAACATTAATTCAGAGCATACTACTGTTCGATCTGGTGTCCCTCAAGAAACAGTACTAGGCCCTTTGGTGTTTCTTATTTACATTAATGGCTTACCTTCCTGTGTTTCCTCGTACATTAACCTATTTGCAAATGATTGTGTTGTTTATCGAGAAATAATCTGCGCTGATAATACTAATACGCTTTAATCTGACCTTGAAGCTATTAACAAATGGTGCAACATATGGTTGATGGAACTTAACGGGAGGGAATGCAAACATATCTGCATATCTAGAACACCATCTGTTTCGTCCATTTATCACATCGCTAATACTTCTTTGGAGACTGTTCTCGTAGATACCTTGGAATTCACATTACATCAAACCTCTTTTGGACACACCACATTTCGCATATAATTAAAAGCGCTAATCGAATTTTGGCATACCTCCGTCGTAACTTCGCAAAAGTACCTTCATGTTTAAATTTAGTCATGTACAAAACACTAATTCACTCGAAACTAGAGTATGCCGCCTCCATCTGAGATCCAAACCATGAAAGCCTAATTCGGTCACTAGAAGTGGTTCAAAATTCACGATTCATTGTTTCTAATTACGACAGAACAGCAAGCACATCTTCCATGAAATCAAGTCTTGACCTATCATCTCTTGCATCCCGTCCTAAGTCGAATTCCTTTTTGCAAAACTGATGCTTTTATTCATTCATTCTTACCACGGACACCAGAAGAGTGGAATCACAAACCACTACCTGTTCAAGAATGCCTTAGCTAGCATTGTATAATTAGAATTGTATGTGTGTGCCCGTACATATATATATATATATATATATATATATATATATATATATATATATATATATATATATATATATATATATATAGTCACATGTAACGCACTCCCCTATCTAATGACATTGGCCCTGACGGTATGTTAAAGAATAAATAAATAAATAAATAAATAAATAAATAAATAAATAAATAAATATTTTATCTGAATTTTCTCAGTGCGCTACGATCTGGGACGATTTCTTTTTCTTGCTACTATTACTTTTCACATGGAGAAAATATTCCATGCATTTGCGCCGTTGACTTACAGAATATTTCGATAAATTGCTTGCCAATTTTGTCAGAAGCTTTTCAATATCAACTGTTTCTTAATTTGCGAGCTACTAAACTATCATTAAATTTAATCTTTTCATCTATTCCTTGACATTTCTAGCCATTAATAATTCAGAAGCTTCACGCAATGCTATGTAAGAATGCAATACATAATAGTAGGTAATGATTAACCAACGCGTAACTACATCCTCTGGCGGCCTGGTAACAACTCAGATGCAGCATTACAATAATGGCACTTTCCGCGCGTCGAAGACTGCATCTTTTAAGCGATACAATGTACCCATCACGTGCTTTCACAAAGAGAACTATTTAGATATTACTCAGTCAAGATGCGCAGCAGTTCCAGCTCTCCAATGTGTGAGTTGCGAAATTTCAAAGAACGTGTAGTTTTTTGTTCAGCTCAAATTGCGAGCATTCCGGCTATGGCAAATATTTTTGTGATCCTGTGCGGCACTCTGTGATCCTGTGCGTACATTTCTTGTGCGGCACTCGCTGCAATGAGCACTTTTATTTTGCACGTTCTCGGGCTCAAATATTTCGAAACTGGAGTTGTATATCCGTTACTATGCAATTCTCTCCACCTCTTGCTTTTCTTACCGTAGAAGCTGTGCTTTACACCTATATCTGCCCTTGACGTTGTGAAGCATCAGAGTGTAGTAAATGCATCATCGCAGATCGTCGCACTATCTGCTCCAAACTATAAAGGAAGCAGCATAAACGAGGAGAACAGTGAATTGTTCTACACGACAGCATTTTACTACAAACCCAAATCATTGGGATAGGAACGCCAATTTCTCAGGCCAGACTTTTCAAACGTTCAGCACCGAATAACGAAGTCCTCACTGCTGTATGGCTCTAAATGCTAATCCTTAAGGTACCTTTCAGGCCCCTTCCTTATATGACTTCTTTCCTAAAGGAGGAGTGCTTGGTACTTATGGCGGGGCATACCTACTATGGGGGCTTGACCAAGCGGAGCACTTCGATACTTGTGCACTTTCGTTAATTTTGTTAGCTGCTTCTCCACGTGCGGTGGGGCCGACGGCATCAAACGAAGCATCGCGGTGCTGTCTGTATGTGCGGGCTACTCTCTGCTTCCATGCTTCTACTAGATTTATTCATAAAACTGTTTGTGCGCGGTGTGAAAACATGCTAGCTGAACAGCTCCTGAACATTGCTCTATTCTTGACGCATATGGCGCCCATTATCTGCCTTGTTGTCTCTGTGTTTGGCTGGCGCGAGGTCACGTTTGATTGCATTTTGTGCTGGGAAGCGGAACTTTTGCAAAACCCAATTTTGAGTTTCCATCAAGATGACGAATTGTGACATGGAGCTGCAGACTTTGAGGGTGTTTACATGAGCCGAACAGAAGCGAGTCGGGTCGGCTTGTCGGGATGGAATCGGCCTGTCGAGTCCATGGAAACGCGAGCCGGTCCGGCTGCGCAAAAGTTGAGTCGGGCTGCGTAAGCCCGATTGTATGGGGTAGGTTGGCCCAGCCTGACCCGTTTGCAGCGCGCACCTAAACGCAGACGGGTTGGGCCAGCCAGCGCTGAGACTTGCGCGGAACCAGTGTGACATTGCGATTTATGCGCCGGCAGCGAGAACGGTATCAGGACAAGGCACAGGCAAACACTGTGTAGCGAAACCTCTTCGTAAATGGAGCTGTTGCAGACGATTGCGGGAACCGGAATCCCAGTTCAAACGCGTTGATGTCTCGGCTCGACGCTGCGTGCCGTCGTTGTCCAGACCCGTCAGAAGCGAGTTCATGTAAACGTGGTCACGTCGGACTCGGTCAGCCCGATTTCTCAGTCGACCCGCTCGCGTGGGTATCATGTATGCGTAGCGCTTTTTGATTAATGTTTAAGGCCAAACTTTCTATGTCTCACTGATTCGTCTTTGAGTGCCGAAAACGCACTGCAGGAAAGCCAACTTACACATCTGCGTAGATCACTACAGCTAACATTTGCAGTACCGCGCCAGCGCCGACTGGCCGGCCGGTCAGTGCCTGATAACGGCGCGAAGCGACGAGCTCAGCAAGAGTAGCGCATGCGCACAAAGTTCACTGGAGGCGCAAGTTGCGTCTGCTATAGGCATGACACTATGACACCACTCTTAGCTTCGTTGCTTAATGGAGACAGCAAGAGAGCGTGAACACGGGCTCGTCTTAGGATCTGGAAAAAAAATCAAAGCCCTTTTCTTCAATATGGTTGAGCGCTACGCTACCCAGACGAACTGCACATATCTTCATTGCATTACGCGCGCCACGCAATGCATTCCCGGCCGTCACCGTGGGTAGGCCGCGGGTGTAGCGTACGACAGAAGAGGCTACCGTATGCGAACGTAAGCGCGAGCACGATCGTGCCCGTAAGGCCGATTCCGTGTATCGCCAACGGCATGCAGGATCCATGTCGGAAAGGCTTGTGCAGTCGAGATGCCTACTAGTCTTGTGATCGTCAGCGTGTACATCAGACCAAACACGTCTCGTTGTGACGCAGAAAAGTTTCTGGCAGAAACGATGATGACCTTGAAGCCACATAGTACGTCAGTCCTGGTGTTCGGTGAGATTAACATCGATATGGCCAAGAGCATGGCAAATGGACCGAGAGTTTCATGCTAGATCGCTAATCGTTGAAACTGAAGACGCTACAGAGACACACGACGCAACATCGTTCCTGCATTGATCTCACGTTTGCAAGCAGGCTGGGTCACGTTACGATGGCAGAGCCTCTGACCGTCTACCAAAGCGATAACAAGGCAATACTATGCAAGTGTACCATCGTCCGTGAAAGTGTGAGTGTGTGTGCGTAATCAACAACTACATGATGTAAAATAAAGGTTATGCAACTTAACGAAATGTGTCTTCATTCAACTTCAACTTTCAAAAAATCCTAAGCAAGCAATCCTAAGCAACCAATCAAATCACATGTGCTTAGTATCGGGTCGCTTAGCATTTCTTGGGTTTGTTGCGTGGTCTTCGGCTTTGGACTTTGAGTCAGTAGGCAATGGGGAAAGCTTCGCGTTCAACCATCTTTCTTTAACAAAGGAGGTTTGATTTTTTCTTGCCCTTGACAGATATATTGCATTGTTCGCGCTTAAAGAAGATAGTGAACGATAGTGTGCAGAAGCCGATTCAAAGCATCTGCAGTTTCGCGAATATCTGATGGCTTCCTGAGATAGCCGCCATGTCATTTTGCTGATTGGCTAGAAGAATATCACGAAAATAGCATCACAGGAAGGGCTGTTTTGTAAATGCTAATTTGTTGTTGCGTGACCTTGCGCTGGGCCGCAATTGCAGAATTTTTCCGCCATATTTGTGGTTCGACTAGCCGCGCAAGCCGCCCGAGAGGTATGTGTAACACTGCACGTTCCCCGTTATTTGGGGCCATGAGGCTCTTCTGTTCATAATTCTTGGCCACAGTCTTCGCATCGTTCTCAAAAAATGTTTGAATTCTTAGCCGTCCTTTTCTTAAAGACGTGTTTATTTCAAATAATACTGATTGAACATTACACATACTTTATTTATTTATTTATTTATTTATTTATAAATACTGCGATCTTAAATAAGATCTTAGCAGCGTGGTACACGAGTAGGTTTAGAAAACAAAATAAATACAAAAATGAGGAACTGCACTCAAAAATTTCTGCGACTTACACTTTCCACTGCTGCGTTCATATCGTAATCAAGACTTATGACTTTTCACATCATGAGAGCTTGTGACTATGGTGGCTTTTTAAGTTATATAAAAGAATGTCAAATCACTTCTGCAGAACCACGCAAGGTGCAGTAAAGTACATGAACGGGGAAAATTGGCATCCACCCGAACTGTGGCACGAAGCTCCAAAGGAAACCATACAGGTTATTAAAAAAAAAGAAAAAAACAAAGCTTGCAGATGAAGAAAAATTCAGCCGGGTCCGAACACGAGAACAACGCCTTTCCGGGGCGGCCGCTATACCATCTGAGCTAACCAGGAGGTTAGCCGATCGGAGAGCGGGGGCGAATCAAGCGACAACTCGAGGCACTGAGACACTGAAATGACAAATTAGTTCTGCGGAAGCCCGCAAGATGGAGGAAAATGCATGAAAGGGAGCCGAATTGTATCACAATTCAGGTGGATGCCAATTTTTCCCTTTCATAAAAGAATGTACTCAAGGCGGCGCTGGCGGCTCCTTTAAGTTTCATCACGCCGATCAAGTAAGCAGCCAAGTGAATGAGAGATGTCAGAGCCGGCGCTTGCGTCGTGCAAGCGTGCAAGCTGTTACTCGTGGAGTGCGCATCGCTATCGGGGATGTTCGACCACTTCTCAGCCAGCCAAGTCGGACCGAGATAACGATATCGCGGCCTAGAACATGCGATCACCACCACTGGTCGGTCCCGTATGCTGTCTCAAGGTAGAAAATAAGCTCGTTGGTGCCAATATACGATGACTCATTCCGCTTCTCGGAGACACGCATCCTGGATAATGAAGTAGACGACAGGTTGTGCGCACCAGACGATGGAAGCGAGAGATGTTTTTGACTGAACAATTGTACCCTTTTAGCTAGCTGCTTTGTTTTTATTGAGGAAAACTGTTTTGCTTTATGGAGGATGTTACGTTATTTGCCTACACTTCAGTTTCTAAGGCAGAACGTAAATTTTGCGTCACGTTATGAAAGCAAATCGGGGCCATCAGCGCCATTTGTGCGCATCGTGCCTACGTCATGCTTCGAAGAACATGGCAGAATGTTCAGAATGGAGCCCTATGACAAGGCTTGCGCGCTCCTAGCCGTCACGTCAGCCACGTCACGCTACTCGGCCCAGCCGATCCGACCAACCGACATTGTTCGCAAACGACGTTCAGTGTTGCGTGCGTATTGATGTCGTAGAAACGTCGTAACACTTCGAGTGGCATAGGTCCCACATCTGTCGCACTGTAAAACCGTGTTGTACAGTTACAAGTGCAGGACAGGATTATCGTGCCGTGTGGACGCGAGCGCTGTCGAGGCACGTGAGAAGCGCAGTATCTAGACGACGAAAAGCGTCCCTTCGAACCGTGCTCGTTTTGAAGAAACGCTGTGGTATGAACAAGGACCACTATCTCTACCTGCGTCTTGCTCGTTGAGCTCGTTTTGCGCTTTCAATGACCGCGAGACGTGAACGGCATCATGCCCAGCAGATGTTGCGTGCCGGGCTGCCTCGGGAGTTAGACCGGAGCGGAGCGTCCGAAGTGTCAGTGCTAGCAGAAAACCAAAGAGGGGAACGAATCAATATTGCACGCTGCAGGATTACGAGACAGCGGACGATACAAGAGTTAGTAGAGCTGTAGGTAAGTAGCTTTTTCTCCTACGACACACATCCTGTCTACCCATAATGCCAAAAACAATGTTGCTGTTGTCTCAACCATTCTATGTGTAGCTCTTATGAATGTGATGCACTCAAATAGGGGCCGACAGTGGCTTCAGTTATGTTGTGGCATGTGCTTGCCGCTTTTCTAACCTAATATTATAGTGTGACGGCTTCAGAAAAAAAAATCAGCGGCGAATTAGTGGCAGATGAGAGACAGATACGTTAGTATTACGTGGCACCTGTATGAGGTCCCGAATCTATGATGTAAAATGCGTTCACCGCAACAAAGTGTTGTTCAGGAGCTCACTCGATGCACGTCTTGCCTCTACTAGGAACCAAGAACCAGGATGTACGTCGAGGTCGATCATATAAGAAGTGGTTTGTGTCTTTCAGGTATGGAGAGAAAGTAGGCGGAATTTTCCTAACGATGTTGTCGACGAAGCCGGAAAGTGGTTCTGCGATGTTACCGATACCAAACACGATAGGGGACCCGGATTTTCGGCTTGTTCAGCTTCGTTAGGATATAAAATCGTCCCGGAACGGAGCTGAGAGGAAATAATGGACGTACCGCTTTGTCACTTATTTTGCGGGCTTTGATGAGTTCCCTGATGCTGTCAGCAACAATTTGCTTGAAATGGTCACGATGTCACGACGATGGCATGAAAACGGCGCATAGTCACGATTGACTGACGACAACATAATTACGATAGAACAACGAAGGAAGATTGACGTCGATAGACCAACGAAGGTGGTATGACAACGAAAGCTCGCTGACAATGAGATAACGTGACTGAAGTAATGACGATAGTCAAACGACAGCGAGACTACGACGTCTGTGTGTCAAAACTTTCGCGGCGATGACGGAATGATGGAAGGTGGATGGCGAACTTAGAATGATGGCGATGGAACGACCGCGACGGCATCACTATGACGGTATGACAAGGAATGTTGACATAGAAGGACAACTGTTCAAACGATTTAGAACGACGACGCATGACCACGGTGGCATGACAGCGGTATGGCAAAATGGGATGACGACGAGTGTATGATGACAGTGGCGTGACGACGACGGTATGACGAGAGTAAGATTACGACGATGGCACGACCACAAGTGCATGACGACGACAGTATGAAAGCGGATGCATGCTAGTGACTCTATCGACTAGGAAATGACGACGATGGTATAACAACGGCTCATTAAGATTGAATGACGACAACACGATTACTGCAGAATGACGAAGGAGGATTGATGTCGAAGGAACGACGAAAGCGGTATGATGACAATGGGATGATGTTACTGAAGTGATGACGCTGATAAAACGACAGCGTGACGACGATGGCACGAATACAACGGTATGACTATGAGTGTGTGGCGACAATGGCAGGGACAGAGTCCGATGATGAAGTTTGAATGACGACGATTAAACGACCGCGACGGCATCACGACGACGGTACGATACGAATGCATGACGACGACGCAGTGACGACAATGGCATGACAACGGTATAAAGACAATTAGGATGAAGACGAGTGCATGAAAACAGTGGCGTGATGACGAAGGTATCACGAAGCCTCCGTTACGATGATGGCGTGACGACCCCGGGATGACGAGAGTCTAACGACGAAGCTGTAGAGACAACAGTGGAACAACCACAACGGCGTTGTGACAAAGAATGCATGACGACTGTATGACGACGATAGAGTGACGACGGCGACATGACGAGGTTAGGATGACAGAGCTGGAATGATGGCGATACAACGACCAAGACGGCATCACGACCACGAGTGCTTGTTATACCTTGTGGTTTAAGATATAACCGGGGTTATTGAGGCTGCGTAGAAGGCGTGACGACGGCGAGAGTCCGATCACGAAGTTGGAATGACGACAACGGGAAGAGCACGACGGTATCACGGCCACGACCACATACCTAGTGGCGCAAGCTATAGTCGGGTACAAATTAAGAAGGCAGGAGAGGCCCTGCCCAGATGACCGAAGCGCGGCAGCCGATTGCCTCCGCGACTAAAGAGATATTCCCGCTGACGCGACTCGGCCCAGTTCGAAGCGCGGGCTGCCACGTTCTCCGTCGGAGGGGCCACCGGCTGTCCGCCTCATGACGTCAGTCTACAGTGCGCGCCCATCAGTGGAGGCTCCTGTGCATCCACCTTTGAGGGACAAAATGACACTGGGTCGGCGTAAGAGGCAGGCAGGGGGGGAGGAGACAGACAGACAGACAGACAGACAGACAGACAGACAGACAGACAGACAGACAGACAGACAGACAGACAGACAGACAGACAGACAGACAGACGGACAGACGGACAGACGGACAGACAGACGGACGGACAGACGGACAGACAGACGGACAGACAGACGGACAGACAGACGGACAGACAGACGGACAGACAGACGGACAGACAGACGCGCCTAAATATCCCTGTTGGTAACCTCTATACCACAGTGTGCTACTCCATATGTGAGAACGTTTTGTGGTTTTAAAGAAGACAAAGAATGCTAACCATATTAAAAAAAATCAAAGCCCCTTTACTAAAGAAGGATGGTTGAATGCGAAGCTGTCCCTAGCGCAAACTGAATCGAAGTTCAAAGTCAACGACCACGCAGCGAACTCAAGAAATGCTGAGTGACCCGATGCTATGCATATGTGATTTGAGTGCTTGTTCAGGGTCGTATTTTTTGAACGTTGAAGTTCAATGAAGACACATTTCGTTAAGCTGCAAAGCCTTTATTTTAGATCATGGAGCCGTTGATTACACGCAAACATTCACACTTTCACGGATGACTGTGCACTTGTGATCGCTGTGGTAGACGGTTAGAGGTTCTGCCATTATAACGTGATACAGCCTGCTTGGAAATTTGAGATCAATGCAGGAATGGTGTTGCGGCGTGTGTCTCTGTAGCGTCTTCAGTTTCAATGATTAGCGATCTAGCAAGAAACTTTCGTTTCGTTTGCCACGCTCTTTCGCCTCATCGATGTTAAAGTCGCCCCACACGAGGATCGGCGTCCTATGTGGATTTAACATCTTCATCGTTTGAATCTTTCCACTTCACAACGAGACGCGTTCGGTCTGATGTACACGCTGGTGATCACAAGACCAGTAGGAATCTCAACTGCACAAGCATCTCCCACGTGACTTCTACATGCCGTTGCCAATACACGGAATCGGTCTTACGTGCCCCGAGGACGATCGCGCGTGCGCTAAGTTCGCGTACGACAGCCTCTTCTCCTGCCGTGCATTGTACCCGCGGCCTACCCATAGTGATGTCCGGGAATGCATAGCGTAACGCGCGTAATGCAATTGAGATATATGCAGTTCGCCTGGGTAGCGTGGCGTTCAACTATCTTTCTTTGAGAAAGGGGCTTTGATTTTTTTTCCAGATTTTAAGACGAGCCCGTGTTGACGCTCTCTTGCGGTTTCCGATAAGCAGGGTCGCTCAGTTAATGGCCATATGGGTGGTGTCATGCCTAGCACATGCAACTCGCGTTTCGAGTGAATTTTTGTGCGCATGCGCTACTCTTGCGGAGCTCGTCGCTTCGCGCCGTTATCAGGCACTGACCGGCCGGCCAGACGACGTTAGCGCGGTACTGCTATTGTAAACTCTAGTGTTCTACGCAGATGTGTAAGTTGGTTTTCCTGCAGTGCATTTTCGGCACTCACGGACGAATCAGTGAGACATAGAAAGCTTCACTTTAATAGGCAAGGAGGCTAACTAAGGTTAATATGATTCGATTAACGTACTAATGCTGACGCGCGTTATTAGTTCAAACGTGAGTGGACACTACAACGCAAGTCTGGCGCATCGAGAGCAGGTGGAGTAGACTAGAGTAGACAGAACGAGAGCGCAATCGTGTTCATGACGTGCCGTCACAGACTCCCTTCGTCGCGCCACAACGCCAGGCAGCGCAAGCCACTCGCCGCACACTGGCGCATGCGGGTGGTCGTTTATCTTCGCGAGTATATATACATCCGACGGGTGGGCGGAAAAGCGGTGCAACCGGAGAGTGTGCTGCACACGAGCACACATTGCGGGACCACCACCACCACTGCGCCGTATATTATATCAGGCACAGAAAGAAAGAAAGCCTAACATATCGCGATAGCAGGCTAGAAATTAAGAATACGTGAGCTACTGCAGCACGCTTGGCCACCTCACCACTTCCGGGTAGAAGTCATTAATTTCATAGCTTGGGTGTGATAGGAAGGGCGCGTTATGAAGACCACCTCGGCACGGAGTTACTTAGCTTTTGACGGACGATGTGGCATGGGTGAATGGCGCCATTTGCCCTTGAACCGATAGAAACGCTTTTCAGAGGAGCCTTTACGGTCTCGCCGTTGCGGATGACCGCTTTGGAAGCGGCCATTGCCATTAGTAATGACTTCAGCGGGCACTTTGCATGCGCATATATCAACGTGTTTCGCCCCGAGAGACATTTACGAAGCTCGCAGAGAACTCAGCGCTTTAACCCCGCAATATTTACTCTGTTAGACCTGACAAGTTGTGTGTATTAGTGCTAAGATATGCTACCCGTGAGTCAGATTGTAGAAATGGAGTGGAAATATGTAACCAGCTTTGCATTGCTTAATGTGTAGTACATCGACTGCGATGCTTTGGTGAACAAATTTAAAAGTTAATGTTTGCGCTTTCGAAATGGTCTACACTATAGCGCAAGATATGACGAGGCTGCGTTGCCCTAGGGGCCAATTAAATGCTTTGTCTATATGTTCGCTAACTAAATGTCACCTTGTATATTTGTTTACAGAGAGCTCTCACGATTAGAAGTATCAAAACTGCGCACCACGCCACCCTAGTTATAACACAACTAAGGTAAAACAAACACACAAGAGCGAGAGAGAGAGAGAGAGAGAGAGAGAGAGAGAGAGAGAGAGAGAGAGAGAGAGATCCCAGCGATGGCTCATACATTGGCGCAGTTTACTGTATCCGACCGATCGGCAATTAATAAACGATATGGCGAAAAAACAGCATGAACCATGCGTGGGAGTCGCACAAGTGCACTCAAGTTCTGACCGTTTAACGCGGTTCATTCTAGACAAAAGTGCTCAGAAACCGCTTGCAGGTAGCGTTCGACGCGGTCATGCTCGTATTTACAATCTTGCTAATTCTTGGGGGTGTTTTGAATATCGCAATTATTTGCAAATTTCTATGTATATCTGACGTAGTAGTTCTGCGGAAACCCGCAAGGTGGAGAGAAGTAATGAATAAAGGGAAAATCAGACATCCACGCGTTCGTAGCAATTGCTACAAAAGAAACCCATACGGTTTGCTCGAAAGAAAAGCCTCATAGTTGAAGAAAAATTCGTCTTGGTCTGGGACTCGAACCCGGGATCATCACCTTTCCGGGGCAGCCGCTCTTAGCTCAGATGGTAGAGCGCCTGCCCCGGAAAGGCGGTGGTCCCGGGTTCGAGTCCCGGACCAGGACGAATTTTTCTTCAACTATGAGGTGTTCAACTAGTGTTGAAGCAATGAACGACAATCTTGTGGGCATAATTAAGGAGTGTGCAATGGAAGTCAGTGGTAACTCCGTTAGGCAGGATACCAGTAAACTATCGCAGGAAACGAAAGATCTGATCAAGAAACGCGAATGTATGAAAGCCTCTAACCCTACAGCTAGAATAGAACTGGCAGAACTTTCGAAGTTAATCAACAAGCGTAAGACAGCTGACATAAGGAAGTATAATATGGATAGAATTGAACATGCTCTCAGGAATGGAGGAAGCCTAAAAACAGGGAAGAAGAAACTAGGAATTGGCAAGAATCAGATGTATGCGCTAAGAGACAAAGCCGGCAATATCATTACTAATATGGATGAGATAGTTCAAGTGGCTGAGGAGTTCTGTAGAGATTTATACAGTACCAGTGGCACCCACGACGATAATGGAAGAGAAAATAGTCTAGAGGAATTCGAAATCCCACAGGTAACGCCGGAAGAAGTAAAGAAAGCCTTGAGATAGGCAAAGGGGGAAGGCAGCTGGGGAGGATCAGGTAACAGCAGATTTGTTGAAGGATAGTGGGCAGATTGTTCTAGAGAAACTGGCCACCCTGCATACGCAATGCCTCATGACCTCGAGCGTACCGGAACCTTGGAAGAACGCTAACATAATCCTAATCCATAAGAAAGGGGACTCCAAAGACTTGAAAAATTATAGACCGATCAGCTTACTGTCCGTTGCCTACAAACTATTTACTAAGGTAATCGCAAATAGAATCAGGAACACCTTAGACTTCTGTCAAGCAAAGGACCAGGCAGGATTCCGTAAAGGCTACTCAAACATAGACCATATTCACACTATCAATCAGGTGATAGAGAAATGTGCGGAATATAACCAACCCTTATATATAGCTTTCATTGATTACGAGAAAGCGTTTGATTCTGTCGAAACCTCAGCAGTCGTGGAGGCACTGCGGAACCAGGGTGTAGACGAGCCGTATGTAAACATACAGAAAGATATGTATAGCGGCTCCACAGCCACCGTAGTCCTCCATAAAGAAAGCAACAAAATCCCAATAAAGAAAGGTGTCAGGCAGGGAGATACGATGTCTCCAATGCTATTCACAGCCTGTTTACAGGAGGTATTCAGAGACTTGGATTGAGAAGAATTGGGGATAAAAGTTAATGGAGAATACATTAGTAACTTGCGATTCACTGATGATATTGTCTTGCTTAGCAACTCAGGAGACCAATTGCAATGCATGCTCACTGACCTGGAAAGGCAAAGGAGAAGAGTGGGTCTAAAAATAATCTGCAGAAAACTAAAGTAACGTTTAACAGTCTCGGAAGAGAACAGCAATTTACAATAGGTAGCGAGGCACTGGAAGTGGTAAGAGAATACATCTAATTAGGGCAGGTAGTGACGGCGGATCCGGATCATGAGACGGAAATAATCAGAAGGATAAGAATGGGCTGTGGTGCGTTTGGCAGGCATTCCCAGATGATGAACAGCAGGTTGCCATTATCCCTCAAGAGAGAAGTGTATAATAGCTGTGTCTTACCAATACTCACCTACGGGGCAGAAACCTGGAGGCTTACGAAAAGGGTTCTACTCAAATTGAGGACGACGCAACGAGCCATGGAAAGAAGAATGATGGGTGTAACGTTAAGGAATAAGAAAAGAGCAGATTGGGTGAGGGAACAAACGCGAGTTAATGACATCTTAACTGAAATCAAGAAAAAGAAATGGGCATGGGCAGGACATGTAATGAGGAGGGAAGATAACCGATGGTCATCAAGGGTTACGGACTGTATTCCAAGGGAAGGGAGGCGTAGCAGGGGGCGGCAGAAAGTTAGGTGGGCGGATGTGATTAAGAAGGTTGCAGGGACGGCATGGCCACAATTTGTACATGACCGGGGTTGTTGGAGAAGTATGGGAGAGGCCTTTGCCCTGCAGTGGGCGTAACCAGGCTGATGATGGTGATGATGACCGTTAACGTTGACATTCTTCTCAGTTTGACTATATCCTGCAATCACCTCTTTGTAAATACTTGTGTAGTATCTCTAACGATCCACTGAATTGTTTTCTGGTTTCTTGGCATTTTATTTTTCAAGCGTTAGATATTGTATGAGTTGTAGCACTTGAACTTGTGCAATTCTCTGTTCCTACTCGTATATTCCTTCCTTATTACAGCCAAGCTGTATATGGCTACAATTCCGCGCATTTTTGTTCTCCGTGAACAAAACATATCATCATAAATGGCTCACACCCCCGTAAGCATTCATGGTCCTGTAACACCTACTGGCAAGCGTCACAGTAGCGTTTCTTCCCGTCAGTTATAACCAGATAAATGTTGCCATGTTATATGCGGGTCCATGGCATATAGGCGCCGGTTGGTGAACTCCGGTTTGTTCCATTTCTTTATAGTAATAATATCGGCAGGACCACTGAAGTGCCGCGCTGCATCCGTTATCGACAATGGTATCGTGGGGCTCTCACATACATCATGTGCCTCATGGGCAGCTTTGTGGGCACTTTCATTGCCAGTAATGTTGCAGTGTCCGGGTAGCCAGTGAAATACGATGTCCTGGCCTCCGTTTACTGCTTGATCGTAGCGTAATCGTGTCTCTGCTACCAATTGTTCATGTGGGCTGCGCCTCAGAGCTGGTAAGAGTGACTGCAGGGCTGCCTTTGAATCACAGAATACAGCCCAGTGATTTGGCGATTGTTGCTGCACATATCGCACTGCGCTACAGAGGGCGGAAAATTCGCATCCTGTCGATGTTGTGACGTGGCTGATTTTGAACCTCTTGCAGATTGACATTGTCGGAATGACTACCGCACCAGCCGAAGAGCCATCTGTATAAATGTGAACTCAAATGGAGTATGAATCATGCAGCAGATGAAGAGTGGCTTGATTCGGGGCACAAGTTGGCAAGTCGGAGGTTATGAAGCAGTATATTTAATTTCACTGTGATAGTAATTATACGGGTGCTTGAGGCTCATTCGGGCCTTCGGTGGTGCAGCCGTGCTTGTCATGGTGTCCCACTGACTGCGCATGCGTGACTCGTGCGAGATGGTTTAGAGGGTTTTCAGAAGCGCGTGGAGTGCAATAGGTTGCAAAGACGACGAAGGGAACTCACCATCATCGTTCGCCTCAGTTACCTCGGTTGCGGAGCAAAGTCATCGTACTGCCCTGAGTCCCATAGTTCTGCCTTCCGCTGCTGGCACCAGTATTGTGCGTACAGAGAGAGAGAATCAAATTTTATATTGAGCCCTTAGTAAAGGTTGGTGCGCGCTGGCACCAGATGGGGTGGAACCTTCTTCTCAGGTCCCATATGCGTCCAGCAGTTCCTGGCCCCTAGCCGCCAGCGCGAGCTGGGTCGGTACGTCGGGGCTGGACAACAAGGTCTCCCATCGCTCGGGGGTGGGGGGGGGGGGAACGGCTATATATGCACACTAGCGTTCCTGCTGAGCTGCGGTGTGTACGCTCTGGTCTGAGCAGTGAAGATCAAACTGTAGCGTTATTTAATATTTTACTGGGGGCTGAATAACGCCGAAGATTAAGCGTTGCTCTGCAACTCGGACGCAATTGAGTTTCGTACAACATTACTGAGAAGGAAATCTTGCGCCACCGTCTATGCGAGTTTCCTAACGAACACAATGATATGCCTTGGGAATGCCGGTACGTGGGCATGCGAGGGTACATGTCTCAACAGTGGCTTGGCCTAAAACATCGTCATGGCTGCACAGATTAAGCTTTAATAAAGTAAAATCCTTGCAAAAGGTATTCATTCAGCTGTACTGCACCATTAATTGAAGCTTACTTACCTACAGCGCATAATCAAGCGAGGAAAAACGAAAACACTCCACGAACTGTCGCAGAGCGAGCGCAGACCTTGTAGTCTCTCCTCCAACTTGAGCGGCCCGCCGATATTCTTACAATATATATAATTGTTCATTAGAGCATACGTTATCCTTATTTAATAAAAAATACTTTTTTACGCAACATTAAGGAAACTAAACTAAAAGGAGGGTTAAGAGTGTGTAACACGAATGTTTAAGCGTTAACTGTGGTGTGAGCTAAGACGTTTTCACTACCGATCTCGAGCTCGTAGAATCACTTGGGGGTTTGAAGGTCCCGTTTCGTACATGGCATTTCAGCGTAAAGGTTGTTTTATAAGGTATCGGTTAAATTACTATGCTCCTCTCCGATGTTCGAGTGTTGCCGGGTTTCTAAGCATACACTGGCGCAGCCGAAAGTGCTATGATGTCGACGGCATAACAATGAAGTGACGATTCTGAAATGATTACGATACTATAGCGACAACAATGTGATGATGATGGCGTGAGGACAATGAGATGACGGCGAGTGTACGACCACAACAACGCTACGAGAATTGGATGATGACGGTGGCGTGAGATGGCGGGACGACGACTGTACGACGACGATGGCATAACGACGGCGGCGCGACGAGCACGGTGCATACACAGCGGCATGACAACATACCCAGTGGCAGGTACACAACGGTGTACACCCATGGGAACTGCAGAGTGCAATATATCTGGGATCGGCCCACCAGTGTCTACGGCGCCAACAGCGCTGAACTGAGCAATGAGCTACGAAACGCGAACAGTTTAAAGCAGCTCTCTATGTGCTATTTTAGTAGAGAATTAACCATTGCGACAGACAGAATGGTGCCAGCCAGGCGCCCTTCAACGTTCTCTAGTTCTCCGAGAATGATGTCAGTTCGAAGCGACCACGTGGCGACATTTCCATGCATACAACAGCGGTGCAGTGACAGTTTCTGCTCTCGGTAATGTAAGAAACTCCATGTCGAGCAACGCTGAGGCCGGACGCATGCAACGCCATTGGAGGCGCTCATCAGGCCAGCGTTGTGAGACACCTGGTAGCCGCCACATATCTCCCGCCCAGCAGGAGTTGCCTTGCGTGCTGTTTCGAGCCGTGTCACACCCGCATATAGTCAAAACACCGTCCAAGGAGTTCAAGCCCAACACCAAACCTTGCTATCGATGTCGATGCTTCGTCCTTCGGGCAAAACTGCCAATTTATTTAGACGCTTTTTCCCATTCATATTGAACTTTGCACGCTACAGGAGTGCGGATTTGGCCGCAAGAACAGAAAGATTTATGGTGATGCGCTGCTGCGTTTGTAAAATATATTGTCCCGATAAAACTAAAATTTGTTGCTTGTGGAACTAGATGCTGCTAACGCTGGCGATTTCTCGTGAAGCTGAAGCTCGTGGTTGCTATAAAGGCGTTTATTGTTCATCGTCTGGAATTTACAAGCTTATATATTTTTATCGGAGCATGGTCTGAGCTTTTCTTAAGAAGCTATTGGAACTAACCCATGTTCTGCCAAGATTAGACGAAAGAAAAGTTTCATTGAGTTATCTTTCTTGAAGTATAGTGGATGCCGCCACTGAGTACAAATCACAAAGTGGAATGCGTCAAGGCACGACGGTTATTTCAATGGATTGCTTTTTGCCGTGCGCTTGAAGTCCCTTGAACACGAGCAACGTGGTGTAAAGAGCGTTGGCGTGAGCTAAACCTGCATGAAATGCGATGCTCAAAGCAGCCTCTCATGCAAATTATGTTTCCTCTTCTGAGTACATTCGATTAGAACTGAAGCTGCTGCCATGTGCTCCCCAAAAATGGTTCAGTTCAATTAATTTTGGTCATTGATGAGCATTTGGCCCAAAAGTTGCCTAAGAAGCTTATTTAACTGCCTTTCACCGTAACTTACATGGATTAAAAATATGTCTACAGTACATAGAGTTACACTGCTTTTGCAATAATAAGTCACTTGCTGCGCAAAGAAAATAACAGGTTATAACTGTTCCGGACCGTGTCATTCAAATGCAATTGAAGGAAAACGCCGACTTTTTACGGGTGCAATATAAATTGATGCTTGAGTTAAGTTGTGCCTATATATGGTCAATGTAAAACAAGTTATAACTTGTACTTTCTACAACTACCATGGCATGACGACGGAATAAGGACGACGCGATGACGACGCCATGACAGCTTGACTTCGTTGACTGACATCTACGGCACTAAAGAGCTGTTTTCTTAGAGGAGGGTTGTGTATGACTGGATGTTCAGAAAGCCGCGCTGCAAACATCCACACCTAACCTGGCCTTTAATGAACTCATATCCAGCAGTTGGTTATTACTTGTAAGTATGATAATTATCTAACGACATTGCAATTTCGTGTATCTAATCTTCTGGTTTTCGAATATTTGAATGCCTAATCTAAGTTCGGTATCTTTTTCAATCTCAAAGCAACCATTTAAATTGTGGACACACTCGCTGCGAGTGTCGTCTTGTGTGTCTTCTCTGTGTCCGTGTCAGTGCGCTGCTTTATCAGCAAGGTATGATGATCCTTTGCCGTATTAAACCCTTTATACTTTCAACCAAAGGCGTTTGTCTCCAAGGTTTGTTGACTAAATACAAGAAAATCTCGATTTTTATTGTTGCGCTTTATATCCAGAAGCTATACGCTGACTGTGAAGGACCCTTAGTGGATAGCTTCAGGTTATTTTGGTTGATGAGAGTTGTTTATACAGGTTATTTTTAGCGTTAACAAGATAATAAATAAATTACCTTTGACATGTAGCACAACTGTACTTCAGAACTATTTAAGAGCCAGACTATATTTGCATAAAAATTCATATTAATAATCGAAAACACTATGACGACAACGGCATAACAATGAAATGGCTATTCTCAAATTATGAAAATATTGCTCATTAGTTATAAGCTTGTTACCTTGCGTTGAATTTTGCAATTTAGAAATTGTAGCTGATAAATTGGCAAGCCACATCCACATGGAACAAATTTTGAGGATAAGACTTATTTAGAAATAAGCGTTGCCAAAGTGCATGACTAAATATGTTGATGTTCCAGCTATTTCGAGCTTTAATGCATAAAAGGCGTTTGTTTAAAAGGTGCGTGGAAAAACAAGGCATTTTTACTGGAAGTTTTACGATGTTTATATCGAGACGGGCGCTAGTCTCAAAACTCGTTTCAAGTGAATTTGCCTTGTGAAGTCACCGGATTCAATTCGTAAATTGCAATATGTACGCTAAAGTAATTAGCTTAAATGTTAGAAACTCATAACATTTTCTTAATTATACAAGCTTTCATTTTATTTTTTGCGAAAGTAATGTTGTCCTCTCCTAGTATTCTAGCTATGCACAACAAGCAATATTTAAAAATTGTGTTCATGTTAAAAAGAGATCACGCGGTATATAGCTGGCCAGGAAATATGTATATGGCGCTGGAAAATATGGCGTGTCCGTAATCTATTCCAACATGCAGATATTGCAACCACGAATGAATTCAATGGTCATCCACGACCAGAGGCCTGCTGGGCCCCTCAAAGACTACTAGGCTCTGTTGCAGCTTCTAAATGCACAGTGGAGGCTGTAGTTGGTATAGTATGTACTCGCGCATTACTTCTTATCACTTCCCTTTTCTTACTGCTTTTCTTTCTCACTGTTTAGGGTAGCAAACCACGTGAAACTTGGTTAGCCTTCCTGCTTTTACTTCTTTCTCTCTCTTTCTTTCTGCCTTGACAGGGATATGACCAACGAAACCGGTAGGCGAACTTGCAAGCTCATTCGCAGCTTCAAGGCGCCATTGCCCGCAAGCGGTCCAGGCAGTATGCTTCCGGGCTGTGCAAGCTAAGGATATCACAGTCGCAGAGTGGGTCGCGCGACGTGGATTCGTCGAAAAAATGTGAGTTAGAAAATACCGTACCACGTGATTATACTAGTTGGGCGCCTCAACAATTTCTCATTAGAAAACAGCATCCGTGTTTCAGGCAAACCCTGTTCACTGCGAGCACTAAACAAACGCAGGCTGTGTGCGCCAGTTTGCACGAGGGAAACATTGTGCGCCTCATTACAACCGGCGGCTGGTGCGACGGGGCAGACAGTGCTAATAAAAAGCACCTACACTAGTGCAGCGCGGTGGACTCATCTCCAGCTCCCGACTCAGATAAGAAGTGGCCGAGAAATGCGCTCTCCCCAAGCACATCTTAATCACCAGCAGGGAACCCAATTAGCGAGTGCCGGCGGCCCTTACTGTCATGTCCCAGTGCCATTTCCCCTTCTCGCTTGGTTTCTTCCACTCCTCTTTAACGTCACGTTTGCTCTTCTGTGAGTAAGAAAGTATGCACGGGAGTAAAAAGAAAACGTGGTTGAGCAGGTGGAATAGGGACGGAGCGCTACCAGCTGGTGCTGTTCTGTGCACCGTGTTCTATAATTCACCAGGCGCGAAGACTCGCGCATGCGCGCTGCTCACTTCGGTCTTCGAGTATTTTGTTACAGCTGAGAAAATGAAGGAGCGTGAAAATGTTCTCGCGTTTACACTCTCGCGACCAGGCACGCAACAGCGGCCTCACTGCTGCGCGGAAGTAGTTGAACATGGCATAGATTTATGCCTAGAGCTCTGCGCATGAACGCTGTGTGCGTGCTCTTTTGCACACGGAGTGGTGATCCCGTAATCAAAAAAATCAAAAATTAGAAACAAATTTTTAACTTAGCATCAAACGAACCAAGGTAGGAGCGAACGCGAGAATAGATACAACGAACGATAAGCGATTACAAGCGAGATAGCGAGATACAACGATAAGCGAGATACAACGAACGATTCTATAAGCGAGGGTACTATTCCCAAAGACTGGAAACTAAGCAAAGTAACCCCCGTTTTTAAATCTGGTAAGCGCTCCGACCCATCCAACTATCGCCCGATCTCACTTACATGTATTTTATTATTTTTTATTATTTTTATTTACATTACCCCTAAGGGCCCTCACATGAGGGTATTACATAGGGGGGGGGGGTACAAACATGAAATATACGCAAGAAATAAAACTACATAAAATAAACATACACACAAGGAACATAAAATATATAGATATGAACAAGGGGTAAATGCACTTAGTCATGAAAACACAAGAACATTTTACATATGTTAATATGTGCATATAGGCATAAGTAATATCTAATCTGCTACCACTAACCGTTTTCTTGCAACAAAGTTTGGAAAGATGGTAGGCTAACTTCAGTAGCTATGTGTGATGGTAGGTTATTCCATTCTATTATTGTGCGAGGAATAAAAGATTTTGCGTAGAGCGACGAGCGGCACATTATGCGTTTTACTTTGTTAGCGTGGTCACGGCGCGGGAAAACTGCAGGGGGTGGTGAAAAGAAGTCTTCGTGAAGCGTGGAATGGTGATAAAGCTTATGAAATAAGGTTAGGCGAGCAAACTGGCGTCGACGTGATAGTGATTTCAACTCGGCACGTTGTTTTAACGATGTGACGCTGGTGAAGCGTGAATAATCGGAAAAGATGAAGCGAACAGCACGGTTTTGCAAAGATTCAATGTTGTTGATTATGTATGCTTGATCGGGATCCCATATGGCAGAAGCATATTCGATTTTTGGGCGGATCAGCGTGATATAAGCAAGTTTTTTTAAGTGAGAAGGTGCGTGCTTGAGGTTACGTTTAAGAAGACCGAGTGCTCGGTTAGCTGATGCTAAGACGGTGTTAATATGGTAATGCCAAGTTAAGTCAGACTGAAGATGAAGGCCAAGATACTTGTAAGTTGGCGCAAGTTCTACTCTAGCATTATTGAGAAAGTAGGTGGTAGGAAGTCGAGTGGAATGGTTGGTAAATGACATTAGCTTGGTTTTAGATGTATTTAAAGACATTAACCACGAAGAGCACCAAGCGGTCACAGCATCAAGATCAGTTTGTAAGGAAAGTCGGTCAGCGTCATTACTAATATTACGATATATAACACAATCATCTGCGAATAATCGAATTCGAGATGAGACACATTTGGGTAGATCATTAATGAAAATTAAGAAAAGTAGGGGACCGAGGACGCTGCCCTGGGGGACTCCAGATGTTAAAGGAACAGAAGAAGAGTTACAGCCGTTAGCACAGGTAAACTGTTGTCTGTCGGAGAGAAAATCTTTAATCCATGCAAGAACGTTTGGGTGAATGTTTAAGTGTGTTAATTTGATTAGAAGCCTGTGATGAGGAACGCGATCAAAAGCTTTAGAGAAGTCAAGAAACACTGCGTCAACTTGGAATCCTTCGTTAAATGCGGAAAATATATCGTTAGTAAATCCGGCGAGCTGAGTGTCGCATGAATAACCCCTGCGAAAACCGTGCTGGTACTTGAAGATGATATCATGGTCTTCTAGGTAGTTGATGACTTGTGTGTGTATGACGTGCTCGAGAAGTTTACATATGTTGCTAGTTAATGAGATAGGACGATAGTTAAGTGGGACAGAGCGATCACCTGATTTAAATATTGGTATTACTTTAGCTATTCGCCAGTCATGAGGAATAATGCCAGATGATAATGATTGTGAAAACATGGCTGATAACACTTGAAAAATGTTTAAAGAAGCGTTTTTAAGTACCTTGTTATTGAAACCAAGATGATCAGAGCTAGTAGTAGTTTTGAGGTTATTCAACAGGGCAAGAATACCCGAATCACTGATGACAATTTCTGGCATGGAAATGTTAGGCAATGGCTCTAATATAGGCGAAGAAGTTATATCTTCATTGGTGAATACTGATGAAAATGAATCGTTTAGAAGCTGCGAACACTCAGTTTCAGTGACTGGTTGTCCATCAGCATTAATTAGTACTATATCAGGATAGGAACTCGGATTGATAATGCGCCAGAATCTATGAGAATTATTGGTTAACATAGTAGACAGGTCGTGAGTGAAGAAATTACGACGGGTTGTTTTAAGCAGGGACTGATACTCTTTATCACAATTTTTGTACTTGTTCCATGATGACAGGAGACGTGTGGTCATTGCTTGGCGGTACAAACGTTTTTTCTTATTATTAAGACGACGAAGACGATGTGTGAACCAAGGTGAATTTTTATGATGTCGGATGGTGATGATTGGCACATACTTATCAACAAGGTGAGTCAAGGTGGTTTTGAATGCCAGCCAGTTTGATTCGATTGAGCGTGATGAATACTGAGCTAGGAAGCTTTCAGAGAAGGTGTTTAGTTCCGAGTTAATCATCTCAAAATTCGCGCGATTGTAGCAATGAATTTGCTTAATGGTAGTTTTCTTTTCAGTAAATGGATGCGTGATGGAACCAGTGATAATGTCGTGATCGGATAAACCATTTAAATGTAGTATATCAGAAAGAACGTCCGGGTTATTTGTTAGGACAAGATCAAGGATATTAGCCGTGGTAGCGGAGCGACGGGTAGGACTAGTAATAAGTTGAGCAAAAGAAAAATCCAAGCAGGAATGAAGAAAGGTGTGGGCTTCTTTATCACTGGAATTAACACAGAGTGGACCATTCAATGCTAGGAAAATTAAAATCGCCAAATACGAGGAAAATAGAGTTAGGAAAACGCACATGTAAGTCGCTGAGTATTCTATGGAATTCACCCGAGAATCCATCAGACATATCGGGTGGCCGGTAGAAAGCACCAATAATAACATCAGTAACTCCGAATTTACACCATATCAATACACATTCGAGGAAAGTATCAACAGCGAGGGGAACAGCAGATAATTGTTTCTTTGTGGCTATAAGGACACCTCCTCCTTTTCTATTTATTCTGTCACACCGGAAAAAGGAAAATTCAGATTCACTCAGAAGAATGTAATCATCCGGAACGGTATCGTCCAGCCAAGTTTCAGTCAATACTAGAAGTGAAACGCACGTAGAATCTATGAGCGAAGAAAGGGCGACAGTTTTGGAAAGAACACTTCTGATGTTTGTGAACAGGAAATGTGTATTATTCTTTAAAGTATGACACACATTGGGCAAGAATGACGTAGATTCTGTAGATGACTTATCAGCCGGCACATGTCATACTGTGGTAGGATGACGAACTGGCACAGCACGGTTACCCGCGACATCCCACACATAGGTGTCATTATTGATGTGCAGCTTGTCGAATGTTAGGCGCACACGGTCACCTTGCTTTTTAATTGATCGAGAGAACTGCAGAAGTTGCCGGCGTTTGTCACGAACGGCTTGGGAATACTCGCGTCCTATGCTGAAACCTGTGTCCCTCAGCTTGCTGCCTTTACTTAAAATAACCTCAAGTTCTTTATCGTTGAAGAACTTAGCTATAATGGGGCGTTTTTTCACAGTTGAAAAACGGCCCACACGGTGTGCCCTAGCAATGGAATTTACAGTGACACCAAGCTTATCACGGCAGAACTCATGCACAAGTCGCTCTGAACTTTCCCAGCTTTCGGATTCGTTAGTATCGGTAACACCATAAAACAAAACATTTGATCTACGCGACTGGTTTTCTAGGTTATCGAGGCCCGAAGCTTCGTCGAAATGGGCGCGCTTTTGAGGAGGCGCTGTAGATATTGCCGTCCCATGTTGCCCGACGAGCAGCATGAAATTGTCCAGGATCGGCGGCGGGTGATGCAGCAGACTTGATAAGTCGCGGCAGATTGGCGGGTTGTTCATGCAGTCCACCGTGCTCATGCGCTGTTTGTCGGCACGGGTATCAGACGGCTGTACTGCAGGCAGCGACAGCAACTGTCCCAGGACAGGCAGCAGCAGCATCTGTAGGAAAGCAGTTGGTGAGCTCCGAACCATTGTGGCAGTGCCGTGGCCACAAACTTTTAGAACACATCATTCATTCCCAAATAGCTTCCCTCCTCGACAGAAATTCTTTTTTCTTTAGCAAACAACATGGCTTTCGTCCAGACTTATCATGCGAAACACAACTTTTTGAATTCACCACAGATCTCCACCTAAACTTAGATTCTTCATTTCAGACTGACGTAATTTACTTAGATTTTTCAAAGGCTTTCGACCGCGTCCCTCATCACCGACTAGTGTCCAAACTTTCATGCCTTCACCTTGACCCACTAATCCTATCATGGATCATTTGCTTCCTGACAGATCGCCTCCAGTTCACCTGTGTTGGCGGTCGCTGTTCAGATACTACCAAAGTAATATCCGGTGTACCACAGGGATCCGCCCTCGGCCCACTCCTTTTTGTAATATACATTAACGACCTCCCAACAGACATATCATCCACAATACGTCTATTCGCCGATGACTGTGTTATTTACCGTCGTGTCACTACTAACACTGACCAATCCATTCTGCAAAATGACTAAATTCTATTGACAAGTGGTGCTCACGCTGGATGATGGAACTAAATGTCTCCGAATGCAAGTTAATGCATGTATCACGTAAACGCTCTACGTCCAAATTTCTATACTCTTTGGCTTCTGTGAATTTATCCGAGGTCGACAGTTACCGCTACCTTGGCGTTATCATCACTAACAAACTAAATTGGTCGAACCACATCCAACAAATAACAGCCGATGCTTCAAGATCCCTTAACTATATTAAAAGATCCCTATCCTTGTTTCCTCCGTCGATTCGTAAACTAGCATATGAAATTTTCATCCGTACCAAATTAGAATACACGTCTACAATTTGGAATCCACATCAAAAGTACTTGACTGACACTTTAGAAGCTACTAAAAATCGTGCCTCCCGCTTTATCTTATCGAATTATGACAACACTATCAGCGTTACTAACTTAAAGTTATCCATTGGTCTACCCCTTTTAGCATCAAGACGCATAATTTCGCAACTCTGCATATTCCATAAAGTGTACTGTAACTTTCCTGACCTTCGTTCCTCACTTTTATTTCCACGCATTCGCTCATCACATCGTCTATTCAATTCTTTATGTATCCAACGCCTTCATGGTTCTACAAAAGCTTTTAACAAATCCTTCCTTCCCTCTGCAATAGAACAATGGAACTCGCTCCCGGAATCCATTGTTGTAGAGCGAAACCCTTCGAAATTTCGAGAGTTACTAACCACCCATATTTGCAGCTAATTATGCAAAAACCTGTTCTTTTTAGTGTCGTTTCAGTTGTTGCCTTTTTTTTGCTTTGTACATGACTATTCATTCGATGTTTGTATTATTGTTTTGCCTCCCCCTTATGTAATGCCCCACATGGGGTCCTTAAGGGAATAATAAATGATGATAATGATGGAGGAAGTACGAGTAGTACGACCAAAATAAGGAAGAAAGAGATGAACAGCTTGACACGTGTTGAATAAATAGGATGCTTGAAAGCATGAGTGGGAGAAAGCCCCTGTGGTGGTTGGAGGGAGAAGATCTCAGAAAGCACGATGACATACAGCGAGTCTATGTATTCTGTATCAGCGCATGACTTAGGAAAGCTACAATATGCGACATATGGGTTATGAAATACACTCCAGAGTCGGTAAAGTGGCTGAACGAGGAAGAGTATGGTAACCCTCCTCCTGAAAAAGAAGTCCGCATCATAGTAATGTTATTTGCTCTATAAACAAAAATGCGGCACCGCAACTTAATACACTGATGTATTCATTTCCATAGAATAGAATAGATAGATAGATAGATAAATAGATAGATAGATAGATAGATAGATAGATAGATAGAGAGAGAGAGAGAGAGAGAGAGAGAGAGAGAGAGAGAGAGAGAAAGGACAGGAAAGGCAGGGAGGTCAACCAGAAGTGCACCCGGTTTGCTACCCTACACTGGGGGTGGGGAAAGGGAAATAGAAAAAGGAAAAAAAGGGAGAGAGTAAGCACTGAATGCGTGTGGGAGGGACACTATACACAGGGACACTATAAACGTTCTCTTAAGCAGGTGCACTTCAAGTATTGCACTAGTGCACGAATCGCTTTTCGTGCCAGTGACAGGTGTGGCCAGGGGCCGAGTATCTTTGACTCGGTGAACGGTCTTGAGTCCAGTCGGTGCAAAGTCGCCCGCAGAGAGAGGCATTGTACATCGTAGCGAGGGCAGGTACACAACAGGTGCTCGATGGTTTCCTCGCACCCACAGGAGTCGCACATCAGGCTCTCAGCCATTCTCATGCGGTAGGAGTATGCGTTCGTGAACGCTACGCCCAGTCACAAACGGCACAGCATGGTTGTTTCGCCGCGGGAAACGCTAGATGGCAGTTGTAGCCGTAGCAATTAAGGGGTCCAGCTTATGCAATCAGTAATTGAAGGAACTTAAAATCCAGAGATCTTGTGACTTTTGGCGTGCAAGTAGGCGAAGTTACCTGGCAGCGTACGACTTCGTCAAAGGTGTTGGACGCGTCTGGGTATCTTCGTGGGCAGACCGGGCAGCCTTGTCAGCTAGGTTGTTGCCGACGATGCCACAGTGAGCAGGAATCCATTGAAATAGGATGTTGTGGCCTCTTTCCAGAACATGGTGGTGCACTTCCCTGATGTCAGATATCATCTGCTCGTAAGTTCTGCGGTGTAGTGCAGACTTGATACTGTGAAGAGCTGCCTTAGAATCACAAAATACAACCCATTTCTCTGTTGGCTCTTCGGTGACGTACGTCATAGCGGCATGGCGAGCTGCAAGTTCTGCCGACGTAGATGTAGTCGTGTGTGGCAATTTGAATCTAACTGTAACCTGCTTAGCTGGAACGACGAATGCGGCAGTTGAGCTGGTAGGTGAGGTCGAACCATCGGTATATGTATGTATACGGTCATGATACGTCTGGGGCAGTAATAGGAGCATAAGTTGCTTCAGAGCCGGCGATGGATGATTGGAATTTTTTGTAATTCCAGGAATAGCAAAATTCACTTGAGGCTGTCGTAGGCATCACAGTGGAGATGAAGGTAAACGACGACGAAGATGAATAAAAGGTAGAAAGGTTCACCAGCCAAACGACCCGCTTGCTACCCTAAACGATAGGCAAGGGAAGAGTGGCAAAGAAAGGGAAAGAAAGAGTGAGGACGGTGCTCACGCCAGAAGTCGCACAATTTCACCACAGACGGTCACTAAAGTCGATTTGCTTTAACATTTTCGGTAACGGACGAACTGCTTTTGCACCAATCCACAGATGTGATCACTGTGCCACAATCTTTGCACGTGAAAGATGTGCTGGACTACTGCACGTTTAAGGCGTTCTGGAGGAGAGATGCACTGGACGCCACATCGAGGAGAGATAACAGGTGTGCTATCAGCATCGACACTGGTAGTGACCTCTATTATAATCCAGCGTCAGCTAAAGCTTGCGTTTGGAAATCCTTGCGAACCCTTATATGTTCGCACATAACAGTCTGTGCTAGTTTTTTTATGCATCCATACTAATAGCTCGCGTTGATATTCTAAGCCTGTTTAACTGTGGGTATCCTATTGCCGCGCTCAGGGATTATCGAAACATAACAGTAAAAGGATAAAAAAAGAAAAGAAAAAAAGAAGTCTTCAATCCACGCTGTGAAGGTGGTTGGACAGCGAAGCTGTAAACGACAACTAGAACGATTACCCATTGCGATGTAGGTTGAAATTATTCACGTGGCGACATTCACATGCAAACCTAAAACATTTCTATGGCCTGTGACTTGGCTTGCGCCGCTACTTCGTGCACCTACACAGAGGGGACGAGAGAGAAGAGAAATTCGCCGTGCCTCGTATACGGACGCTGCTCTTCAGAAGTCCCCACTTCCCATAGCACGTTGACAACACAAATCAGTTGCTAGGCGGGTTCTTCTTCTACGTACGAAAGTGTAGTTACTGCACTCCCTGCTTCCTATGCTACAGTCAAGCTGTCGTGGCTGCGGCAGCTTGCACAACTGTAATATTACCATTGCATTGCATTGCTTCGCATTGCATCTATATGCAGGAGCGCCTTATCATCAATTATATGGCACGAATGCTGGTTTTGAGCTTGTTCTTTATTGAAACGTACGCTGTTCTGTATGTTGTATGCGGGATTCCAAAGAATGTATGCACTGTTCGCTTCACTTTGCTGAGTGCTTGTAGCCTCTGCTTTACAGGGGTATGAGCCATTGCATTTGGGGTATGGGCCATAGATGATGCCAGTTTTTCTGTCGACATTAAATCAAGAAGAAATCCGGGGACACTAGCCAAAGACAGCTTCGCTGTGAACAAACCTCGAGGTACGAAAAAAATATATATGCCCTCTTTCTTTTATGCTGATTCCTGCCGTGACTGCATATATAGAATAAGAAAGAAGTGAAAGAGGTATCTAAAAGCTAGTTCGAAGCCCACTACAGTGCAGCCTTGTTAACTTATCTACACCTTTAAACTAATTAATAGGACGAAGTTGTTTTTTTTGTGATTACTTAGATAATGAACAAATCGCCCAAACTGAAAACTAATACAGGATTGGCACTATGATTGGAAGGCACGCAGTTATTTGTCAACCATTTCACATTGTGTCCCTCATTTTCTTCGAATGACTTAACCAACTCGTTCGTAGGCCATCGCGGTGAGCCTTTGTGATTGCTGTATTATAATATTTTGCAGCTATTGGTGCATTTATTAATTAGCGCGTTTAAAAGGCTGAAAAGCGAAGATGAAGTGAGACGGTATTTGTCATGTAGTTGCTGTCTGGAGATGTCGTGACATATCTTCCCTGCATTCAATTTATGTGAAGAAATCAGCAGGGACTTGCCGAAGTAAACGTATATCCCGAAATAAACTCTAAAAGTAAAACATGCATCTCGACAAGTTCGCAACTAAGAAGAACATGATGACGCACTACTGTGCGGTCGTTTAGAGACATAAAAAATGACCAGAAGAAGCTTCCCGTAGCTATATCGTTTTGTATAAGCAACACAATTACATAGTGCCCGTGCACAATAATTACCCAAATTGCATCACGGCTGCGAATGGAATAGTTTTGTTACTCCATTTTTATTCGCTTAGCCGTATTGTACGAACGATCATCTTTGCTCATTTTACTCTTCTCTGGCGTGGGAGTTTATCGTTCCTATGTTATTCTACGGACCTTTTTAATTAGTTTATAAGGACTTTTTTGTTATTGTTGGGCTATAAATTTATTTTGGGTTTACTAGATCGCTGCTAATAACCAGGACACGCCTCATTAGTGGCCTTAGATAATTACCCATATTGATCTAACTGTAATAAAAGGTCCTATATATGCGGGAAGTTCACCAAACGAGGCTTTCACTTTGCGTTACTTTTGTGGACGCTATTTAAGAGACAGGTTAATGCAAACGAAATAATTGGAAGCCTATACTTATAGCACTGAACAATTTATTAGAGAACTCCCACGTAGTTATGGTGCTTCAAAAGGATTTCACTAAATGTACTTGGAGCATCAGCAGTTCTTTCGTACGCAAAAAATTTTTAAACTTTACTAAATACGTAGGAGTCGTTTGGAACACATAGATTAATGAACCACTGGTCGGCGACAACGAGGTTGCGGAGAACAGAGACGCGCCCACCACGTACAACGAAATTGCTAAACATTGTTACCTCGCGCGGGGAGTGTACCCACCTCTCACGCCAAACTTGATAGGCCTCAGGCTCTTACGCTCAGACTACCGCAGACGGAGACATACGATAACCTCAGCACCCTGCACGTAATTTATCCCGAAATATCCCTTAACGACGCTTGCCCCGCTTGTGGGGACGTAGCCACGCTAGCGCACATGTTCTGGGAGTTCAAGGCAACGTGCACTAGCCCCGATACGGCCTCGGCCAGTTGAAAGGCGGCCCTCCACTGCCCGCTCCTGGCCGACCAACTCTAGGCTGTCCAGCAGGCCCTCCGAGCGACCGACAGGCTTGGCCTGACAGTCCCGACTTGGGAGACGTCCACTGCGCGCTAACGCGCGCCTTGCAGGACCTCAATAAAGTTTTTCGACCAGCCAACCAACCAACTGAACACAAGCGTGTTGCCGCCATTGAATCAACGTTCGCACTTGATTATTCAAGTCGCTTTCAAAGCAAATATGCTTTATGAGTGCTGCATTTTGGACGGTTTGGTAATTCATACTGTGCAGCAGCTGCGGTACAGAGCGAAGCACGCAACGACGCATACGGGTGCCCACTAGCAACTGACGCTTATTTAAATTTCACGCGTTCTAATGCAAATAAGTACACAATCTGAAAACCGCGTGACACAAGATCTTAGTGTTGAGTTTAGGAAGCATATACATTTCCAGTAAGACAAAATAAACGCCGTACTAAGACACATGGAACATTTACTGATTATTATTTTTGCTTCCATAACTTTACGCGTACTTCTGGGAGCTGCTTACGCTGCACATTGAAAAAAAAAAATTCAGAACAGCCACAGTCATGGCACACGGCTGACAGGTGTCCAGTCTCCGTAACCGGTAACGTTTTCCTCCTGCTCTCTAAGCCGCTCGTTTATAAATGATCCTGTAGCGGATTGAAAAAATGCACTATTGAACTTTTAATAATTCATTTCTTGAAATTGCGAAATTGAAACCGAGACATAGTGAAGTCATATCTAACAGAAATCCCGAAACTATAGCAGCACTTCCGATATATTCGTTCCCAAAATGAGCTGTATTATTGTATTATTGTTATTTATTGTTATCGTTCTTAATTCTTCGAGGGCACATCTTGTGAAACTGTTGACAGGAATGCCAGTATATTTCGTGCCACATTTTGGAAGCGCCGGTACCGAAATGAGTGGTACCGTTAGGATTTCCAGTGAGCAGACATAGCTTCACAACTGTCGAAAAACGAGGAAAGCGGTACCTTAAAGGATGGACAGGTCAATGCAGTGTTCTGTCCCCCCTTGTCCCGTTTTACGCGAAGGCAAGTAACATCCGCTTCATATACCATACTTAGGCAGGCGGAATGAAGCAACAAGAGCCGAAAACTTGTGTACATGACAAAGCTAATTATACCGTCCGGTTATAGCTGAGACAAGGCTGCGTGAATGTACCACCAGCAGGGTTCTAAGTGCGAGAAGAGGCACAAAAATTGAAAATAAGCGATAGCACAAAGGTGCATTCGGGGGCGAAATACAATAACGCTCGTGACCATGCCTTTAGGTGCACGTTAAAGAACCTCAAGTGGTCAAAATTAATCCAGAGTCGCCCACTACGAAGCGTTTCATAATCAGATCACAGTTTTGCCATGTAAGACCCAAGTATTTCTTATTTATCATAGGTGCATTTAACGTGCAGAAAAAATGAAGGCAATAGCTTCACGCAAGGAAGGCGGCTAAGTAGTGCGAAATGCTCGCAAGCTTGTGTCATGCATTGGATATATTCAGTGGTGTCAGTTGCAGTCAGCGCTCGTCTCAAGAAGGCGGAGTGCACAACCACAGTGCCGCCTTAGGCGCTCTAATGTTGCATCTCCAGTGTTGCAGGACAGGACAATATCTCAGCAACCTTTGGTTTGCAGATGACATTCTCCTGTTCTGCAACATTGGAGATGAATCGCAGCAAATAGTTGAGGACGTTAACAGAGAAAGTGTAAGAGTGGGGTTGAATTCTAATATACAGAGTACGAATGTAATGTTCAATAGCCCGGCAAGGTAACAAGAATTCGTTGTCGCCAATCAGCCTCTAGTGGCTGCGAAGGAATACGTTTATCTACGTCATTTATTCACAGCCAAACCTGACATTGAGAAGGAAGTTTGCAGAAGAATAAAAATGGGTTGGAGTGCATACGGTAGTCATTACCAAATCCTGAATGGGAGCTTACCGTTGTCTTTGAAAAGACAAGTGTACAATCATTGCATTATACCTGTGCTAACGTATGGGTCAAAAACTGGAGGTTAACAAAGACTGGAGGGTTAACAAGCGCCCGTCCGTGTCTCTTCTTGTGTCGTCTCTTTGGCGCTTTAGTACTTCAGTAACATGCACCAACTAGCCCAACAAAATGTTCTGCTGGATTAACGAAAAGCTCGAGAACAAGTTAAGGACCACACAAAGAGCGATGGACCGAAAAACGTTAGGCGTAATGTTAAGAGACAGAAGAGAGCGGTGTGGATCAGAGGGCAAACGGAGATAGCCGGTATTCTAGTTGACACTAAGAGAAAATAAAATTTGTTGCGATTCATCTCCAATGCTGCAGAACAGGACAATGTCATCTGCAAACCGAAGGTTGCTTAGATATTCGTCATTGATACTCGCTCCTAATCTTTCCCAGTCTTATAGCTTGAATACTTCTAAGTATGCAGTGAATGCCATTGGAGAGATTGTGTCTCTTTGCCTGACCTCTTTCTTGATAGGTAATTATCTGATTTTCATGTTGAGAATCAAGTTGGAGGTGGAGTTTTCGTAGATATTTCCCAAGATTTTCACGTATGCCTCTTGTACCCGTTGATTAGGGAATGCCTCCAAGTGCTGGTATCTCTACTGAATCGAATACTTTTTCATAATCTATGAAAGCCATATAGAGAGGTTGATTGTACTCCGCCGAAATTATAAATTACCTAACTGATGGCATGGATTTGATCCACCGCAGAATATCCCTTCGTAAAGTCAGCCTATTCTCCTGGGTGCTCGAAGTCAAGTGTTGCCCTGATTGTATTGGAAATTGCCTTGGGGGGGGGGATATTTTATAGACCATACATGTTAAGTTGTTCAATATGGGTTCGTAAATGCTATTCTTTACATAAATGCATCGAGTTGTAAAAAAGTGCCGTCGTCTTTCTTTTGTGCTCCACATTTGCACCACACTCAACCTCCCCTCCCTAACTTCCCCTCCCCGCATAAAAAAAAAGGTGAGAAAGTGACGTCTGGAATTTATTTTAATGGAATTGTACCTATGTGTTTATTTCTTTTATTTTCTTTGCCGAAGAAAAAAAAACGTTGCTCCTCTTGACCGTCGTTTTTTTCTGTCATAATGCTGTTCTTGAGCTGCATTTTCAGGATACCGATCAATGCACAACCCCAGTATTTCACGGGACCCGGCTCGAGGCTGTTTAACAGACAATTCTTGTTTTCACGCATTGAAACCAGACTTCGAATCGACGGCCGTCTCTGGTGCACGCTTTCAATCGGGCAACCATATTAAATGCTCCGCAGATATATGAGATTTTGAATAGCAACGTAGGACCCGTGCATAAACATTTGTCTACTGAAGGCCAGTTCAATATTAGGCGACCTTTTGCGGCACATCGATTTCTCCCGGCTAATTAACGGTTACTGTTCTGCTGACCTTTGTACAGAGCCAAACTAGTAATTGGAGGACGCGTAGTTTGGTCTGAAAGTAAGCTTGTGTTAGAAGGAAAGAGAACAGATTGCTGACCAAAGAAGTCAGCGTTCTGTTTTAACTAGAAAACCTTGTTCACAAAAAGCTTTGCTCATCGCTATTAACCAGCAAGGCTTCTCCGCGAATCCGTGAAAGACGAGACGCTCCCTTGTTGAAACATCTTACCCACGTCGTTAAGCTCGGCGTTCGATTTTCGGGATGGAGCCGGCTGGAAGGTCATGAAACGTATGTTGAAATTGGAAACAGTTCTTCAGAAGCAAAAACAGTGCTGGCCGGAGTTCTCTAGGATTTGCTTCTTGTTGGGGATGTAAGTGATTGAAAAGCAGCAATTATATGTCTGTGTCGTCTGTTTTTCTTTTTTTGCTGAAATCACGCGAGAATTAATGCAGCGTTGTATAAACAGAGGTATCACCACAGACCTTCGCACACAGTATCTGGTATTTTAAACAAAACTGCTGGAGCTGCTGAAGTGTTCGTGCTAACCTGGAGCTCTATTTCTAATACGATCCGGCTTATTTATAATGAGCGGGGATGCCGGGACCAAGACCGCTGTGGCAAGTTCTAGTCAGAAACGCAAATTGTTATTATGCGTGCATAAAGTATATCACACCTCTGGGATGGCGAGGCGGTGAGAGAGCGTTTTTAACTGCCCTTAACAATGTTACGTAAATGGCCGCTGTCATTGCGGTGTCTCTGTTTGCGAAGGAGCTTGTGCGCAATCATGGTAGCACTTTTTGGTTTACTAAACCTCCACATATTTTGAGAGGCGAGCAGTTGAAATGCTAGCTACTTGAAATGCAGAAAATTATCTGTCGTGCACAATTTCATTGCGATAGCGTATTACAGGTGGGCTAACCCCCTTTGGAGGCACCACGCTGCTCCAGCGAAAGATATGGGCCGACCATGAGGGCAGTGTGTAATCTAACAGTGTCTCAAAGCGCTAGCTGTCACGACCAAACAATGCGAGAAAATGGCCCCTGACGCACCCGCCGGGTATTTCGAAGAGCGACCTTGGCACGGGAGATGCATGCGTGCGATGATGCATGCGAGCACGGGGCCGCTGTACTGGAAGGCAGAGGCTCGATCCCACCATACTCGTGCATTTCTTTAAAGCATTACATGCAGATTTTCTTTCTTTCTTTCTTTCTTTCTTTCTTTCTTTCTTTCTTTCTTTCTTTCTTTCTTTCTTTCTTTCTTTCTTTCTTTCTTTCTTTCTTTCTTTCTTTCTTTCTTTCTTTCTTTCTTTATTCCTATATTCAAGACATTCCTTACAGAAATGCCTTAGGGGGACGTATCTAACAAGAAAACTGGAGGTATGTTGAACGTAGGTAATGGCGCCGCAATGTGCACGAAATCGCGAAAGATATTTCGCAGAAAGTTGGGCCATTCTCAGGGCCGGTGACACAGCCATGTGTCAGCCGGCCTCCAGTGGAGAAAATAATGCCCCTTCCCCACCCCCCGTCGTACGGTGGGTGCGGGAGGGGGTATTATCTGCTCTGCTGGAGGGCAGTGAGCCATCGTCTCTCTGAAAGAGAGAATAAAAGAAACCGCAGAAAATGATGCTCGTGGAAAAAAGAAGGTTACTAAAAGAAAATAAATACATAAATAAAATAAAAGAAGAAACAACAACAACAATAACAACAACAACAACAACGACAACAGCCTTAGCAACCTAGCTAAGTGCGGTTGCCTATAGCTTGAAATTTAACATAAGCGAATGTATACCAAAGCTCACTTTAAAACGTTTATGCCTATTGGTTGCAATGTCTTGAACTTATAGATGAGGTATGATTCTCTGTATTTTCTGTCCAGCGCTAAACGAAAATTTTACTGTAGGATGTACATATTTAAGTTCATCACAGTTATGACCTGGTTGGTTGAAATGATCGGCCATGGATTTGGAAAGCTTTTTAGCGTTGTCCGCGTGATGTTTGTTTAACCTGACGTTTATTTATTGTCCCATTTCTATATTGTTTCTAATAGAAGGGACACTCTAGCTTATAAGTCACATCGGAACTAGTGCAACCTATAGGCAATAGCACTTAGTTATTGTTCATTGGGTTGCTTAGTGTTTCGCTTTTTCTTTTTTCTTTTCTTTCCTCCCATTCTTCTTTCTTTTATTTATGTACTTATTCCATTTTAGTAATTTTTTTTCCACGAGCACCATTTTCAGCCGCTTCTTTTATTCTCACTGACAACAGCGGAGCAGATAATATCCCCAGCCGCCGTCGTCCTTCCACGAAAAAACACACAGCCGGCCGACACAGGTCCGTGTCACCGGCCGTGTGAATAACACACCTTTCTTTTCAATTCTACACCCTTGCCGCTAACGTGCCCTCGGTCGTTGCCTCGCCCACCCGACTTACCCCCTTTCCCCTTTAGACAAAGCCTATCTATATATGTACTGTGCCGAGGGAAGCATATGTCGCCTTGAAAAAGACAAGTCCACTTGTCGAAACGTTGGATCGCGCTTTTACTTTGTTCTCGTTTTGCCCATATACGCAGCCGAAGCACAATATCATTGCCTTCAATGCATCACGTTTGCTTGAGAAAATGGTGAGCCTAAATAAATTATCTGCTTTTGCCCGAACATCAATATATACAAATGGTTGTGCTTGAGGAATTGAGGACGATTTGTTGCAAACACTTCGCTGATCGAGCCCATGAGATTTCCCCCCCCCCCTTGTTTTACGTCTAGAAATGGAAGCTTTAGGAGAAGACATCCTCAAGTCCCCGCGACGAAGAAAAAAAAAGTCATGTTGGTGGCCGAAACAGGACGAGGAAAAGAAAGTTTGGGGCGAGGTGCAACATCATAGCTGGTTGCCTGGAATAACTGTTCTTCGCCATAAATGCCGCTCGTGCCCTGATACTTGCAAGTCACAAGTTCAAGCCGCTTCATGCGAAGTCAACAAACAAAGACGCCTAGGACAACGTATGAGAAATTGCTTGTACTTACTAGTTGAATGAAGGAAAGGCTAAATTAATGGCAATTAAAGTGAATTAAAAAAACAACTTGCCGCAGGTGGGCTACGATCCCACGTCTTCGCATTACGCGTGCGATAATGTGTTATGCGTGATAGCATCGCGCGCGTAATGCGAAGACGTGGGATGGTAGCCCACCTGCGGCAAGTTGTTTTTTTAATTCACTTTAATTGCCATTAATTTATCATTTCTTTCATTCAATTAGTAAGTACAAGCGATTTCACCTATGTTGTCCTTGGCGTCTTTGTTGGCTTCTCATGATATGATTAATAAAAATCGGGCCCCGCGGTTAACCCCCTTTCTTCTCGTTCAAGTTAAAGCCGTTGTTTCTTGCGACTCTCCTTGCAGCGTCTTGCATTGTCTAACAGCTCCGTGTTTCTCTGGCACGCCAACCTACGCAGGATTCTCGAGCACTGTCTCTCGATTACCACTGTGCCACTTCCTGCTTTGCCGTAATTACTTTGCTGCTTCTTCTTCGTTAGAGCAGCTAAGCAGAAACTTGGGCTTTGTGTTTGCTATTAGTTTTTTTTTTATAAACACTTCGTTTTCACTGAAACGCTGCTGCTTCCAACCAAGAAATATTTCACGA
>NC_134572.1:19182500-19330000 GCF_050947875.1 Dermacentor variabilis | reverse complement strand
ACTGCAGCGACCTTAATATTCTAATCTGCCACTGGTGTAAAGCGTTGGTAGCAACATAATATTTGGCGGGCAGTACTTTTGCGAATATTTCTTTTATGATAACCCGGACGTGACACAAAAAATAAAGCTTACACAATGCACTTGGACAAAACGTCACAAGATATGCCTACGAGTTCTGCTACTGCCGTCCACGGCTTTGGCAACCCGGTAATCAGCAAATATTAAGACGTTTGTGGAAAAACTAAAATACTTTAATGTCGCTCTCACATATGCAATCACTTTCACGACGCTCCACGCGACTCGGCACCAAGGTGAACAGCGTTTCTGGCGCTGTGCCAAGCTAGCCATCTTCGCACAGTGTCATGGACACTTTGGGCCATTTAGTTCGACGCATCCGGTGCTGAGTAACGCAAAATTTCACCAAGGTAATAATATCACTGAAAGTGATCGCTCGGAATTATTGCTCCTGAATAAAATTTGCCTTTGCTCTTTAAGGTATAAGTCGAAGGGGGTAACATCGTCCCCGCCAGCCTTATGCTGTGTGTGCAAGTGAAAACGTGTGAGGGTGAGTCGGCGATGGCGACTCAAACTCGCGCGCAAGGAAGGAGAGCGGGCAGGCAGGGAGGAAGCGCGCGTCTTCCGTCGCGCGCAAGGCACCGAGGGAGAGTAGGCGGGGTCTGGGGGAGGAGGAGGGGGCTCGAGGCGGTCCTATGGCGGCTGCGTATGGCGCGGCCGTGTACGGCCGTGCGCGCCCTATATTGAAAGCGATCTGCAATGACGACACAGTTCGTCCCTTAGTTCGCGTTGCAGCGAGAAGAAGCGCAAAAGTGAATTCGCTAGCTGCTGCTGCCGCGCTTCCTCACTCCAGCGTTTGGCAGCGAGTTTCCGCGGTCATCGAGTGAGATGTGTTCATGTTTGCTTGTGCGCACATGAAACCATGGTTGTTTAGTTAATGAGATAAATTTACAATTTCGTACTGCCGATAAAACTACTCTCCTTACTTCGTATAGCTGTTTACAAATTTGCTATCGCCATCGACGCTTCGCCTTTTGGGCGAAATTGCGACTTTTTTTCTTATCGTGGCATGCCATTTTGCATTTCCAGCTCACCAAAGCTTCGCTTCTATCAATACCCACTGGGCATGGGACTTGCAGTTTGCTAACAAAGGGGTCCCAGGCTCCGCATCAAATATACAAGAGGGTGCTGGCAGAAACATATTAGGCGGCCCCACTCTCTTTTTTTCTACCAACGCTTACTTTGATTTGGGCCCTTTATAATAAGCTTCATCTTTTTAACACATTGGCAATGCTGACCAACGCAGAAATGTACATACGTGATGCGTACTCTCGAATCGCACTGAGGAGGCAGGGCAAAAAGTAGGGGCAGCAAAGGTGAACAAGTGTGCAGCATTGACGCAGACACCGGGACGGAATCGACCAAATCAGAATGGTGAATGAGGAGCCGTTTAGCGCGAACGAAGCATAGCCGAACCAATAAAGAAAGGCACGTGGACTAAGAGGGCCGCGGAACGGCGGCGAAGCGAAACGCAACCGCGGGGGAAAAGACAGAACGCGGATTTTAAGCACTCCGGCAAAAGAAGAAAAAAAAGAGGCTGAAACGCGATAGTAGCGCGCGATTAATTTCGAAACGTGACAGTCGCAGCTCTTTCGAAACAGGTTCCAAAGACAGACAGACGGCAGAGAGGGCGGTAAGTGAGAAACGAGACGGAATAAGTGAAAGGTTAACAAAAGGCCAAGAGAGGGCGAAAGGAAGGACACGTTATTGTCGGAAGCCAGCATTTGAAGTTCTATTTGAAGAGGAAATTTATTCTTCTTCGCGGGTTGAGAAAACTCTGGAATTGTAAAAGTCCGGGTGAAAGAAAATAAAAAGAAGGCAAAGGTAGGAGAATGGCCTCAAGTGATGGAGAATGTGGAATGAAAGGCACCCGGAAGAGTGGAAAGAATTCCATGGCATATTGGGTCTCTTCGTGCGCACATCGGTTTTCACTAAATGTACTCACTGCCCCCCCCCTCCCCCCGCCACACAGACAATTTGACACCTCGTTCGCTTGGCTCGTGTTCGAAGCAATTAAAAAGAAAGAATCGCGGCAGAGAGCGATCATGGAACAATCTTACCAACGCGAATCAATTAATCTTTCCGTAGCTGCGTTCGCTGCACGAAGTGCACAAACTGTTTCCATTGTCCATACTGCCGTTTTCCCAAACTGCAGTGATGCAGTCGAGACTGGTTTGTGTCTGAGTGCGACTTCACTGCCTTAGCTGAGATGAGTTGATAGCTCTTGCCTTGCGGCTATATTGACTGCACAAATAGAATTATCATTAGAATGATTGCGTGACAGGATGGACGTTTATCGCATCACGATAAAAGGGATATCAGGATGTTTCACGAAGATAGTACAGAGTCAAGCAAAGACGCCATTATCTGCAAAGGCGGATAAGTGGTAACGTTAACCAAGACAACCGGTGCAGTTGGTGCGTTGTGTCAGAAATCACAGTGAACTTAGCACAAAAGCACAAATATATAAACCGGACTAGACAGAAACTTCCTTCTTTCAGTTATTTGAGACTGCATTAAGACAAAATTCGCATGTTCACATCGTATGCATCACAGAGTTGTCAAAGCTCTTCGGTGCCATATATTGAGAAAATAACTGAAAAAAATTAGTGCTGGTTTGTGGCTCTTACTAAACGACTTCAACAAAGATTGACTTCATACAGATTCCAATGTGTACGTTCGGCTTGAAGATTTTTCTTTCTTTTTTTTGTCAACTTGGATGCTTAACCTGAATGAAACTTATGAGACAATGATCAAGAAAATTACAAAAGTTTGCACTTGATATGCTCAAGTTATTCCTTCATAAAGCCAGCGTGGTGGTAGATCTCTTATAAACGCATTTTAATAAAAAATACTTTTATGCTAACAGCATATAGAAAGAAATATATTAAGGACAAGAAACGCAAGAGGGTGGGGGACTCGCATGCGGAAGGACCGAAGACTAGGAAATCTGATTTCCCCTGGGTGACCTCCATCGTACGCGATATGGACGATCACATTCCCGCTCGCGACTTCATGGCCAAGTCTCTGGGCAGGGATCACAAGAAAATGGGCATAGTTCTTACGGACGAGGTGGGGAATTCGGTGAGAATCTCCTGGGTGATTAAGGAGACACTCGAGAGGAACCCACGCAGAAGGAACAGTGCAAAGAGACGTTGCTGACAACTATCAAATGTTTTCCTCTTTTTTCTAGTTATTCCAAGTGCCCTCACGCAAGTAGTGGGCACAATCGCAAGGGACTTCCATGTTCGCTAGAGAAGTCATCTATAAAAGAGAAAACTACCAAGTCCTAATGAAAATGAGACAGAGCATTGCAGAGTAGGCACAAACGGGAGAGGATCCGGCCTGCGAAGATATACATCAGACTGAAGACTTCTTTTCAATGACGCAAATCAGAAGCAAGTCACGCAAACAAAGTCGCGAATGTTGTCGAGAAAACATTAACACAAACAGCAGAAATAGGCCTTCTCCAAATACACTCGAAGGAGAGTGTCATCGGGTTTCTTGGCTGCGCCTGAAAATAAAATTATTCCCACCACTTTCATGCATGACAGCTGTGTGTCTGTCAAGTGGAATTGGTAGCATACGCGCTGTCACTTCTTGTATTCAAGCACCTCTTAAGTACTGCGCCTCTGGATACATCGAAACCAGCAATTTATGCGCGTAGCCTGGATGCACACTATACGCACGAACTGTGCTTGTACTGTGCGTGCATTTTACGTATATAATGCTACGTCATTGTACGATAACTGCTAACCATGCATGAAGTGATTGAAGCAAAAATTTGGGTGTCATGCAAATTGTACTGTAATTATGCTTGAATATTGGTTTCATCACTGCACGCGAAACTTACTAGTACATCAGTAGCTGTTGGTACGCTGTCCATTGCGGGCATCTCATGTATGCAGTTACCTCTTGAAGTTAATGAATGTAGTAGCTTTAACGACTGCTCTTTCTTTTCATATAGAGAAAATGTAACAAAGCTGCGAAAAAAATTAAAGTAAAAATTGGCAAATAGCTTAGCGCCTGCAATACCGCACACACAAAAAGTGCAATGGTGACATCTGCTGATGTTTACGCATGCATCATGTATATCTAAAATACAAAACCAGTGCATTCAAGTGACCTAACCTACATTTCGTTATGACTTATATAAGCGGACGTTTCTCAAAGTGGTGTTTATTTAAGGCTTCGTTAACATTATTTCTACAAACGCCAGTCGACTGAGCTTTAATTTAGTGCAGGTCCATCCAGTTGAAAAAACTTAACCCAGAACACTATCTATGGCATACATCATATGACATTTTTAGGCGTATACTTCGTTTCGTGGCCTGGGCACTGTGGCTAGATAAAGTAATTGGTTCACAGGCAAATTGCTACATTGTACTTGAAAACTGAGCCTTTCTAACGCAAATAAAAAGGACATAAAAGAAACACAAACGAGCTAGACGGACATTGACTTCCAATAATATTATTTTGGAATGTTACAACCAATATTTACAGGTGTAGATGGGTTAGCAAACAACGAAAAACAACAAACAGCACTTCCGAGCTGACAATTGAGAAGTCAGAGTTGTTCTTTCTGCTCCTCCATGTAAGTTAGCATAAATATATTCTTTGCTTGCCAAGCAAAAACCAGCAATCATTTTCGAAAAGGCACGGACGACGCTGTACTTATTATACTACATACGTATGTAAAATTTCGCTGAGTTATCGTCGAGTGTATGTTGGAAAGATGGGGTACGAGAACCTGTCCTGGAACTAAGGAACAAACTTGGGGGACATCTCGCAGATCACTGCAACCATCTGGGTGCGCACCCCAGTTAGATGAAACTACATTTCTAAGCCATGCAGAAGCAAAAACTGAAGTAGAGGTAGTTCAAACAGCCCGCATTAGGAAAGCTCGTGATAGCTACGTGAGCACCCCTAACATAAATGTTAGCGATAAAGAAATGCGGTTTGTGAATAACCACCTCCAATGCGTTTCTTTAATTATCTGTATGCAAGTAGATGTTGGTGCCTGTTAGACGGCGCCGGCTACTCCCCCTTTTTGAATTGATAGATGAGTTAGAAGAAAAAAATCAAACAAACAAAGAAAAGACTAAAGTGACAACAGCTCTAAAGTTCACATACACACCACAAAAACAATTGTTTCTGAGCAGTTTACAAGCGTTCGAGTGCTCGTGTTGACGCACATACAGCGACCTTTGTTGGTGAAAAACACAGCGCACACAAACCAACACATAAGAATCACAGGAACGCGATGGTAATACGGGAAATCTCATTGATCAAAGCTACAATGATAAGTTTTAGTAACATTTAGGTACTCCCAATTTTTCAGAAAACCGAACTAATGCGCGTGCTGAACTGTGCTGCAAGTTTTCTGATGGCTATGCACTCCGGTTTAACAAAAGTTTTGCACTGTAACAGCAGATGTTCTCTGATACTAGACAACATGTCTGCATGCATAAAAGTAGATCTGACAAATTCAAAATGAAATACTTGGAAGTCAGCGCCCGTTTACGTCGTTTGCTTTCCTTTGTGTCCTGTCGATTTGCGCTGCACAAACTCAGTTTTCAAGAATAAATGAAAGAAATGTGCTATGCTTGGGATTTTCGAGACGCGCGAAGTGCAGCGCGCCAAAGGGAATGAGGCGATTGCATAGCCGACAAGATTTACGATGCCGAGCTCTAGGGTGCCTCAGTTGTCGCGCCACCGATATACCCGATTCTTGCAGGTGGCGTAAAATCTCCAAGAGGTTAATAATCTCACGGGAGCGTCGACTGACACGATGGTCCGTGCCTTGTCGCGAAGCGCAGCTACCAAAGTAGCGACGGCAAGCTCATGCACACGGGGCATACTGTTGTCCGAGCAGCCTGTGCTCCACGTAGCCCCTTCAGCTTATCCGCTTCCATGTGTTCCTGCGCCCACAGTGGTTATAAGAAGTGGATGCAAGCATTGTACCTACTCATAACAGGCAGTGGTTATCCCGGCTTCAATAGAATAGCCTAGCAGACGATGCTCGGACACCAGCTAGGGCACTCAGCGCTCCCGCTTGCGTCTACCCTTACTACTTTCGCAGGTGCGCACGGTGACACAGCGCTGACCGACGACATGCCGGTCGATGCTCCCGTAAAACATTTAAAAAAATAGAGGGCTGTACGTATCCTTCCAAGAATAGCCGTCATAATGATTGGTATATATCACATTGCAGAGGTACAAACCGACAACAGTTAACTGAAGATGCGCACTGGTATAGAACCAAAGACCAATCTTCAGCATTGTTCCTGCGAACACTTGGTCGGTCTTGTTACAGGTATGGGTAGGTAATATGAAGGGGTGCACGGCATCGGAGTATATTAGCTCGCTCAGTAAGTTGCGTAACGTTTTCTAGCCCTTGGTGATTTCTTTGTGCGACATGTTATTTCTCCTTGCGATTTTGTTAAAAAGTAAACCCCTGAAAGGAACTACGAGGGACCACCTGTTGGAATGTTATAAGTGGCACATGCATTCCTTTAGAACAAGGGCAAGAATGACGACGCTAATACTAGCGTTGACAGCGGCGACAAACCAGCGCCACTAAACAGCAATGAAAATGCCAAGACAACGACAACAACGAAGACACCGCAGTCGGAGACTCACACTTATTTTTTTTTTTAATTTCAAGGAGCAAGCCGGTCAACTTAAAGAACCCTCACATCTACGGTAGGGACGCAACACTACACGCGGAGGGTGAGAAGTCACCCTTTTTTCGGCTTGAGCTGGACCGTGCTCGAGATGCTCTAACCAAACCGAGTGCTCCTGACGCCGACGGCACCACATGGACGGCGTTACGTAACCTCGGTAAGCCGGACCGGCTCCGATTCCTTGCAATCATCCTTGATGTGTATATCACAGGAAAACATCCTCAAGCGTGGAAGCATTCAATAGTCACGCCGATTGCGAAACCCGGGAAACCGTCTGCCTGGGAAACATGTGGCCAATTTACTTTACATAACCATTTGCAAGATTGAAGAACGCGTGCTCCACGCGCGCCTTGTGTACGGCCTTGAATCGCGTGATTTATTCCATCCGGCACGAACTGGCTTCCAGCCACATTTGGCTGCTGAAAGCAGTCTCTCAGTGCTGAAGGAGACACTTCTCCGAGACTGTCCTAGCAGTACGAAGCACACACGCGTGCTTTTGGGCCTTGCCTTAAATGAAGGCTTTCGATTCGGTGTGACATGAAGGAGTCATTGAAGTGGCATGAGAAGCAAACCTGGTGTTCATGTCATGAATTTTGTTAAGGCTTTTCTAAAAGATCGCACGTTCACAATACGCGTACGTGCGAGCGGGAAATTTAAACAAGAGACACAGTAACAAAATTTGCGTTCTACAGGGCTAAATGTGGTTGTGGCTAAGCTTGCCCGCCAATTAGACACATCGCTAGCGACCTCCATTTTATGATTTACGGGGAGGATATCACCCCGTGAAAAACGACAGGTGTCATTCGCGACCAACAGAAAGTAATTGAGACCACCACCCTCAATGTCATTAGGAGTTTCCTCCCACACGCCGGTATTCTGTCTTCACCGAAGGAAACACAATACACCATTTTGTTTATGGCTCACAGTCAGACAAAGCGCAACTCCAACACCAATTTGCAAGCAAGCCTTTATGCATCGCCAGTATTCTGAATAACATTCTGTGTGTCCCCTTCGGCACGAAAATATCACTGAACCCTTGTGTAGAAGACATGCGCAATATGTGGCATCGCATGTTGCACCTAATCAAGTGATAGCATTCCGTTTTGTTGGAACAGGTATCGACGTGGCCAAGCAGCTGGTCTCAGCCCTGCTGCAATACAAGATCCGCTATGGCGTGCAGTGCTACACGTTCAATAAAGGACAATCAGAACTAGAGACACTACATCGGAAAGCACTCTGCGTCATCACTGGCCTCCCGAGGCACACCCCCCATTACGGAATAACTGAACAAGTTCACCAAATGACCACTATTCGAGACAATCCCAGAAGACACCTTTAGAGGCAACGAGCATCGTTTGCACCAAACACGAAATTGAAAGGCTCTATGGCGGTATCTTGTCCTGGAAGTCTCATCGCCACCGCTACCCGATGAAATACCACCTTTAGAAGATGTATGTATCACAAACAACAATCGTCTAGCTAAAAAAAAATATCAAGAGCCGTTCCACTGTGTGAAGGTGGGGGACTAGCGAAGCTGTTTAGGACACAACACAGAGTTGACAGAATTTTGAACAAACGTACGAACTTACTTATTGTCTTGGTGGGTGGTCAACATGACGAAAGGTACGCATACACATTTATTGCCTTGATCGGTGGTCATTATTTGCCTTTATAAGCGGGTCATAATATTTGGTCGTGATGGTGGTCACGATGGCCTCGTGGTCGCTGTTGTACACATTGATCGGCTTCGATGCAGCGTTGGCACGTTCTTGGCCAGAGTCGAATCTTTGCACAGCCAATGATATTTGCCCAATGAAATGCGCTACTCAGTCGGCAGCCACTGGTTTTATTGTTGTGCTCCAGCGTGGACGACTACCGCCACTACGGGGAGTCGGAAGAAACTAGCGCACGTGATTGGAGCGCTACTGTCCCGAGGAACCGGTGGAAAGGAGACACACGTGACATATGGACGGCACCGCTCACCGGCGCAAAATACGCATGCTAAAGACACGCGCGACGTGCCCGCCACCCCTGGAGAGTGGAAAGAAACTAGGCACGCACGAGCTTGGAACGGCGACAACGAGAGAGCGCTGTGTTTTTTTGCTCGCGCACATGAAAATATCATGGCAGGCTATAGCCACAAACAGCTTCGCTGTAAAACAAAGTTTACACCACCCTGAACGCCGCGCAGCATATGCCCGAAAGCGCGAACAGGGGATGGTCCATCCACTCATCCACAAACGGATGCGGTCGCTCACGTTTACACGAACGCAGCATGTCTCCAAGTCGATGACCGGAAATAGAAGACACATACTACAATTCTAATGCAGAGAGCACTGAAGCCGGAGTGAAAAGTATCGACGCCCACCCGCATCCTACGGATTTCGAGCTGCGAGCTACTGCATGAGCTCTCGACAGCATGCTACGCTCTTCGAGCGGCGGAAGCACAACCGGTATTTACATCGACTCGCAAGATGCATATCATTCTTGTACGTCCCGCTATTACTTTCATTCAACCGTGAATTTATTTACATTTTATTTACATACACTGCCGTCTCAGTGCGAGACATTGCATGAGAGAGATAAAAGAGATAAGGCAGAGAGGTCAACCGGAAGATAGATAACCGGTTCGTTACTCTGCACTACGGAAATGGTGAGGGGAAACAAAGATCTTTTAAAGAAAATGCACAAACATGAAAAGAATTGGAGAGGGCAAAGAAAAAGTTTGCAACACACAAACACACAAAGGAACGCCGGAGTGTCATTGTCGTTCAAGCAGGTCGCTTGACCCAAGAAACCTCAGTAGCGCCTTCACCGCCCTTTGGTGTAAAGGTCTCATCAGCCGGCACTCCAAGATTGTCTGCTCAGAAAGCGGGCGGTCATCGAGACGAGCCAACGCCGACATGAGCGACTCTCTCTGGGAGCTGTATAGTGAGGACAATGACAGAGGATATACTGCCATCTAAGGCAACCGCAAACACTCTTTTTTTCAGGACGCTCACCGTGCTTTCCTGTGCGTGGCGAGCCATCTCACCGACAATTGCTGTGGTCTTAGTCCTAGAACATGCGTAGCGCTTCGCAACATCTGACTTCGGGAACATTTTCCGCAGCAGAGGTCCCACGTGTTCAGAGGCGCTCAGAGGGATGTTGTGCTCTAGCAAGAAATCCGTGAACAGGCATTCCGCACGGATGACGTCACTGTCCTCTTGTCTCCCGAAAAATGTTGGAGACGTTGCTGGTTCTCTTGGCACTGAAGGCAGCTGGCGTGCTTCTTCGACGAAACGTGCGTAGCCAAGTCGGTTCTACCGTTGTGCGAGATGCTGATGTCGAATTGCAAACAGTGCAAAATTCATGATGCTTGCCTTTCCGCGACGCCACAATACAGCCAAACTCTGCGGTATACTGCCTTAAAAAGACTTGAAGGTATTTCTTGCTCTCTTTACTCAACGCCATTGCCGACAACTACGTAAAGGACACACTACAGCACGTACCGGAGCGCCGAATCCAACAAAGAACGTAAGAAAACTTCTGATGAGGTTGTGGAGGCCGCCTAGTGCTACCTACAGAAAAAACCGGCACAAGAAACTGGAGAGAAACTACAGCGAGAATCAGACCCTAGCGCCACGCTTGTGATACCCTGGGCAGCTGCGTAGAAAATTTCCTTGTGCGTAGATGAAAACGACCGCGGCACTGCGTTCGCATAAATAGCAAAGCAGAAGTGATACTAGGAGCTTCAATTCTGCGCTTGACCGGTTACGCTTTTTAGACTCTTCACTGATCACGATGTCAATCCGTGTCACGTAGCACCGGCGCTATGTGGCCGGACTAGGAAAAGGATAATCTAAATATGTATCAGTCTATTTACCTTGTTTAATATATACATTTGCGTGTTAATTGTTGTGCTTGTCATTTCTGTGCATAGTTTTATTTCATAGCTGTATTACATATGTGTGTTGTGAGCTGTGAAATTTCCATTGCAGAGTCTTTAATTTCTAGAGTAACAGAAGCTGCCATCTACGAAAAAAATCGCGTACACGTGACGCCTTCGGCACAAAGGATGTTACACTTCTGCCGCCAAGGACGTGAGCGGTGGCACTCGCTAGCCCTCCCAGGTTTAGTTCCTCACGTATACATAAATACCACAGAAAATGGAAGGGAACACGGCGCCGCGCAAGCTCTATTTATAAAAGCATCGCACACGAAATTCGAAGACGTGGGTTCGTGCTCCACCTGTGGCCTGTTGTTTTTCATCCACTTTAATTTGCATTAATTTACCATTTCATTAATTAAATTAATAAGTGCAAGGAATATCTCCTGTGTTGTCCTTGTGTGCCTCTGTTTGTTGGGTTCTTTTGATAGAAGTAGGCTTATATAAGACAGAAAACTGTGATGTTTCCTTTAGTTGGACAAGTTACCAGCCCTCGAAATGAAATAAAAACCAGTTCTCTAATTAACATTAGTAAAGTTTTCTGACAGACCGCTTAACAGCAGGCCAGGGGCGTATGTCCCTTTCCTGAAATTATTTATATACATATGCATACTCAACCTTCAAGTAAAATTCATATTTCTTGACATTGCTGGCCAGTTTCTTCATATTAGTTTTGCATATTGTCAAAATCGAAAGGTAGTGTTTCGCTTATACGTAATATTTACACAACAGCTATATGCCTTAAACTTCACCTATAAATTTTGTATAGCAGTGTAGCAGTCAGCCGCTTCACACAGTTATTATGTAATGAAACTTAAGTATGTTCTCGTTGTTAATGTACTACGTGTTTGATGATGCCACCCTACATGTTTGTAAATGTTGCTAAATAGAAACCTGTGAATCAATTGTCTGAACTCAGATTACTGCAGAAATCGTTATATTGTGCGGCCATATGTGCGGCATAATGAAACCAATTGGCGCATAGCAACAAGAACCAACAGCGTTAAGAAGCGAATGGCAAGAAGGGCAAATGACTAACCTGGTTTATAAATACAGCCAGCGAGCTGTACTGTTACTTTGTGACCATACGACCTGTCAAAGTGATGTTGCTCCTTGTTGCTTCAAGTGCAAGTCCCCTACACATTGTAAACAAGATATATGTTCCTAATAATTTTGGATAGACTGGGCCTACGCCATCGAAAAATTTCATAAGGAGTGACCGGCAAGCACGCCACAGTACGTGCTACCTCACCACAATACTTTGTTGTAGAAGGGCACGCAGAACTAACATTTGGTTCTGCCCACAGAGTCGACACATCTTGACCCTTAAAGAGGCAGGATGCCAAGCCCTAATATAACATGCAAGTAATACACATAAAACGGCCGTCACACAGTGCTCTCGAAGTTCAGTCTGTCACAATGAACTACAGCTGAACTGAATTGAGTTGAGTTCATTTTGCAACAACAAGGCTGCGGAGATGATCAGGCAAAAAGCTGCTAGTAGCCGCTTGTTCCAGATTAAGGTATCATCATCATCATCATCATCATCATCATCATCATCATCATCATCATCATCATCATCATCATCATCCTAGTTACGCCCACTGCAGGGCAAAGACCTCTCCCATACTTCTCCAACTACCCCGGTCATGTACTAATTGTGGCAATGTTGTCCCTGCAAACGTCTTAATGTCATCCGCCCACCTAACTTTCTGCCGCCCCCTGCTACGCATCCCTTCCCTTGGAATCCAGTCCGTAACCCTTAGTGACCATCGGTTATCTTCCCTCCTCATTACATGTCCAGCCCATGCCCATTTCTTTTTCTTGATTTCAACTAAGATGTCGTTTACCCGCGTTTTTTGCCTCACTCAATCTGCTCTTTTCTTATCCCTTAATGTCACACCCATCGTTCTTCTTTCCATAGCTCGTTGCGTCGTCCTCAATTTCAGCAGAACCCTTTTCGTAAGTCTCCAGGTTTCTGCCCCATATGTGAGTACTGGTAACACACAGCTGTTATACACTTTCCTTTTGAGGGATAGTGGCATCCTGCTGTTCATGATTTGAGAATGCCTGCCAAACGCACCCCAGCCCATTCTTATTCTTCTGGTTATTTCAGCCTCATGATCCAGATCCGTGGTCACTACCTGCCCTAAGTAGATGTAGTCCCTTACCCCTTCCAGTGCTTCGCTACCTATCGTAAACTGCTGTTCTCTTCCGAGCCTGTTAAACATTACTTTAGTTTTCTGCAGATTAATTTTCAGACCCACCCTTCTGCTTTGCCTCTCCAGGTCAGTGAGCATGCATTGCAATTGGTCTCCTGAGTTACTAAGCAAGGCAATATCATCAGCGAATCGCAAGTTGCTAAGGTATTCTCCATCAACTTTTATCCCCAATTCTTCCCACTCCAGGCCTCTGAATACCTCCTGTAAACATGCTGTGAATAGCATTGGAGATATCGTATCTCCCTGTCTGACGCCTTTCTTTATAGGGATTTTGTTGCTTTCTTTGTGGAGGACTACGGTGGCTGTGGAGCCGCTATAGATATCTTCCAGTATCTTTACATATGGCTCATCTACACCCTGATTCCGTAATGCCTCCATGACTGCTGAGGTTTCGACTGAATCAAACGCTTTCTCGTAATCAATGAAAGCTATATATAACGGTTGGTTATATTCTGCACATTTCTCTATCACTTGATTGATAGTGTGAATATGGTCTATTGTTGAGTAGCCTTTACGGAACCCTGCCTGGTCCTTTGGTTGACAGAAGTCTAAGGTGTTCCTGATTCTATTTGCGATTACCTTAGTAAATACTTTGTAGGCAACGGACAGTAAGCTGATCGGTCTATAATTTTTCAAGTCTTTGGCGTCCCCTTTCTTATGGATTAGGATTATGTTAGCGTTCTTCCAAGATTCCGGTACGCTCGAGGTTATGAGGCATTGCGTATACAGGGTGGCCAGTTTCTCTAGAACAATCTGACCACCATCCTTCAACAAATCTGCTGTTACCTAATCCTCCCCAGCTGCCTTCCCCCTTTGCATAGCTCCTAAGGCTTTCTTTACTTCTTCTGGCGTTACCTGTGGGATTTCGAATTCCTCTAGGCTATTCTCTCTTCCACTATCGTCGTGGGTGCCACTGGTACTGTATAAATCTCTATAGAACTCCTCAGCCACTTGAACTATCTCATCCATATTAGTAACGATATTGCCGGCTTTGTCTCTTAACGCACACATCTGATTCTTGCCTATTCCTAGTTTCTTCTTCACTGTTTTTAGGCTTCCTCCGTTCCTGAGACCCTGTTCAATTCTATCCATATTATAGTTCCTGATGTCCGCTGTCTTACGCTTGTTGATTAATTTAGAAAGTTCTGCCAGTTCTATTCTAGCTGTAGGGTTAGAGGCTTTCATACATTGGCGTTTCTTGATCAGATCTTTCGTCTCCTGCGATAGCTTACTGGTTTCCTGTCTAACGGAGTTACCACCGACTTCTATTGCGCACTCCTTAATGGTTCCCATGAGATAGTCGTTCATTGCTTCAACACTAAGGTCCTCTTCCTGAGTTAAAGCCGAATACCTGTTCTGTAGCTTGATCCGGAATTCCTCTAGTTTCCCTCTTACCGCTAACTCATTGATTGGCTTCTTGTGTACCAGTTTCTTCCGTTCCCTCCTCAAGTCTAGGCTAATTCGAGTTCTTACCATCCTATGGTCACTGCAGCGTACCTTGCCGAGTACGTCTACATCTTGTATGATGCCAGGGTTCGCGCAGAGTATGAAGTCGATTTCATTTCTAGTCTCACCATTCGGGCTCCTCCACGTCCACTTTCGACTAACCCGCTTGCGGAAAAAGGTGTTCATTATCCGCATATTATTCTGTTCTGCAAACTCTACTAATAATTCTCCTCTGCTATTCCTAGAGCCTATGCCATATTCCCCCACTGACTTGTCTCCAGCCTGCTTCTTGCCTACCCTGGCATTGAAGTCGCCCATCAGTATAGTGTATTTTGTTTTGACTTTACCCATCGCCGATTCCATGTCTTCATAAAAGCTTTCGACTTCCTGGTCATCATGACTGCATGTAGGGGCATAGACTTGTACCACCTTCAATTTGTACCTCTTATTAAGTTTCACAACAAGTCCTGCCACCCTCTCGTTAATGCTATAGAATTCCTGTATGTTACCAGCTATTTCCTTATTAATCAGGAATCCGACTCCTAGTTCTCGTCTCTCCGCTAAGCCCCGGTAACACAGTACATGCCCGCTTTTTAGCACTGTATATGCTTCTTTTGTCCTCCTAACCTCACTGAGCCCTATTATATCCCATTTACTACCCTCTAATTCCTCCAATAACACTGCTAGACTCGCCTCACTAGATAGCGTTCTAACGTTAAACGTTGCCAGGTTCAGATTCCAATGGCGGCCTGTCCGGAGCCAGGTATTCTTAGCACCCTCTGCAGCGTTACAGATCTGACCGCCGCCGTGGTCAGTTGCTTCGCGGCTGCTGGGGACTGAGGGCCGGGGTTTGATTGTTGTATTCATATAGGAGGTTGTGGCCAAGTAATGCACCAGGGTGGCCAATCCTGCTCTGGTGAGAGAGTGCGTTACCGGTTCAGGTCACCGGGATCAGGCCACACTCCAGGCCTGTTTGTGCAATTTTCTCAACACACGGTTTTTTTTTTGTATTTCCCGGTGGAGAATTGCGCGGCACCGGGATTTGAATCACGGTCCTCTTGCACTGGAGACGGATACTCTACCGTCCCCGCAGGAGTTAAATTAAAAATTGAATTATGGTGTTTTGCGTGACAAAACCACTTTCTGATTATGCACGCCGTAGTGGAGGACTCCGAAAATTTCGACCACCTGGGGTTCTTTAACGTGCACCTAATTCTAAATACACGGGTGTTTTCGCATTTCGCCCCCATCGAAATGCGGCCGCCGTGGCCGGGGTCCGATCCACTTTAGTATAAATTGGCTTTTTCCAGCTTGGCATATTGCATGCATACTCGCTCTACTTGATCATCCGAAAATATCATGTTTTTTTTTTAATTAGAGCTGCGCGTTACGGTTCGGCTTGTCATATACATGTAAGCTTGACGCTGGTATATATATATATATATATATATATATATATATATATATATATATATATATATATATATATATATATATATATGTATATATATATAACTTATTTTCAATGCGACCACAATGCACTGCTCGGAGGTCGGGGTACATAAGATTGCATACACTTAATTTGTAAGTTTCTATGATACTTTGACTTATTGAAGCACACCAAGATTAATATGAGAGAGAGAGAGAATGAAGAGGAAAGGCAGGGAGGTTAATATGCACTTTTAATAAAAGTTACTGGAAGGGCACAATTAAAGTCTAAATTGTGCACCTTTAGCAAAGGTAAGGAGATTAACAATGTATAGAAGAAATTTCATGCCGCTTCATATGACATTTGCCTCGCGTACATTGGCGCCGCCGTCGTGAGTTTTCATCTATGCGAGCCCAGGTTGCCATTGAACTGTGCTGCTTTCTTTATACGTGTTCATAACGTGCTTTATCTGTAGTTCATCTTTTATTCAAGCATCCGAGTAAGGCAAACGACTAAATGAAACAGCATGGACATTGAATCCCCTGCACAAATAGCAGTTATCGAGGAGCCAACTGCTTCCACAGGTGAGACATAAACAAATCAGCATGTACAGATTTCTTGCTTAGGTCACCAGGTTTGTATAGGCTTGTTTCGCTCTCTTCTTTATCTGACATTCATTAAAAACATTTAGAAAACCACATGGACGCCTTTTCTAATTCCATTCTATTAAAGCCTGTGGAATCAAGATTGCTATTTATGATCATTGTCTTTCTGTCAGTGTTTCTGAGAACAAGAAGCGCAAGACGTGAGCAACATGGTTTTCTTTATCTGCTTGTTTCGTTTGGGATTTTTAATCAACTGAGGCTTTCGACAATAGTTAGTCACTCATTTTGTCCTGTAAATGGAGAGCATCGGAGAAAAAAGCCTTAGCTATGCTCTTCTGAGCGCTTTAGAAAAGAAATTGTCCCTTTTGGTTTCATAAAAGTGTCAAATAAATAGCTCGTCTACTTGACCTCACTACGTTTTCGCTCCTTTCTTTCCCTCTCTCCGGAGAGCTCCAGGTGGACAAAATTAATACCGAGTCCCTCCATTAAGGTATCGAACACAACCGAATGCGCAGTTTCGGACGTTAAACCCACAATTCAATCGCACTTTTGCACGGCCGCACTATGAATCGTGTTTCGGACACGCGCTGCGCTTTCACATCGCATGGGTCGGCTCGTTCATACAGGGCTAGCATAAAACATGTCCTTGACTTCCTCTCTATGCTGCAGCAAGCAAAATAAACATGGTATGCTGAAACACGCGCAGTTTTAACAGAACTTCTTCAACTTGTATTCCCGATCCGCAATGTCTCCATACGAGAAACTGAAAGGGATCAGTTTTGAGCAGCATTCGAACAGAATTTTTACGGCACAGAATTTCAGCTCGTGTCCACACGGTGCGTTCTATGAAGTGTGGCAGAAATTAACGTAGTAACCAGCGCTATGCATTCGCAAAACTTTAGCTAGTGAAGGTCGGCATTTTCCGAACACTAGTGCAGTACCTTACAAGCCGGACATCCGCTATATGCTGACTGTAGTCAGCATTGGTCTATCAATATCGCGTTGCGATGATGTAGAGGAGGTACTGCTGTTTGTAAAAATGCCCGACGGTCACATTTTCCTCTTCAAGCAAGGCATGCACCTGCTGTGACAGCTATATCCCGAGCTCGGAAAACTACCCTTAAGTGCATTCTTTAAGTAATAGCCGTCTATATTTTAGGATGTGCATGCTTATAGGCATTAGTAATTTCACCCCACTAGCAAGCGCAGCGGTCCTCTCCACAATTCTACGCACATTGTGTCGCATTCGTTGAACCGCCGTCAGTAAAGCACGCGCTGCCCGCTGAGAACTGCACCAACAATTGCTGATACGCTCGAGAAGCAGTTCCTTCTTTTTTTTTTTGGGGGGGGGGGGAGCGGGGAGGGTCGTAATGCAACCATATTCGTGATTACAAAACACACCAAAATTAAATATCGCAAACGAGTGTGCGGAAACCATACCGTAGCTTACCCTCAAATGTCGATGGAAAACGTTGTTACACGCGCAAAACGGTGCTCCTAACAAGACTAAGCGCGCCGGCGCAAGCCCGCAGGATCTCTGCGTTAATGGCGACATTATTACGGTGTTATCGGAGCACTACTTCAGCTTTTTTTTTCGTAATAAAACAAGCGTCATATGAAGGCCCCTTTCCGCAACAACCCTTATTCCAAAGCATTAGCGCGAGCGAGGCTTGTTCAGTAATGAGCACGGGAAGGTACGTCACTTTGAATCCGTTGTTGCGGCTGGTTCGAGTAAACATTTCCGTGCTTGGCATATGCGAAAAAAAATGACCCAGAAATTTGATGAAATATACACACTCGTCCACGGAGAGTCCGCATGAAAGTACTTCGTTCTAACTTTCACGTCGATGCACTGCATTCGCCTCCATACTTCATCCACTCTCATATTCGGGCGGGTTTTTACATGCTTTGCCCACCGGTGCAGACGACAGGTATGCGTGGTGCCGGCACTACGCGTTACCATAATAGGAGGGCAACGGCAGCGCAGCTGTAGACATGGGACGGTGGGAGTACGCGGCAGCCGACGTCACGCTGTCATGCAGCATTTACGGAGACGCACGCTTACGTCGTACAATGGTGAGATTCCCCCAGGGGGCAAAAAGTTTCTTTTTTCATTAATACAGTCATTCCAACCCCTAACCGGCAAGCACTCGCGCAAGCAGATAGGAGACGATCATTATGGTAAAGAAAGCTTGGCATATGCTGTTCAGTGCATTGCTTTTCAGTCCTTGGTAATACACATTGAACAATCAATAAAACTTGGTCCTGGGATAGTTGGTGATGCATTCTTTAAAATTGATGGTAGCGCTAAAAGGGACGAACACATGGTGAAAAGACGACACGACGACGAGGGAACGCTATTGACAACTGGTTTATTTTTTGAAAAGGATTTCAAAAAATAAACCAGTCGTCAGTAGCGCTCCCTCGTCGTCGTGTCGTCTTTTCACCGTGTGTTCGTCCCTTTTAGCGCTACCATCAGTTTGAAAGAACACATTGAACGCTGTGGAGCATGAAGTATATCGAAGTGCCCGTATCCCTAACCGGTAGTTGTTTTCATTGAAGCCGAAACAGGAGCAGGAATAAAAGAAGGTGGGCTACAATGTTCAGAAGAAAGAAGTTGTAAATTTCGTACACTGTGCGAATCAATGATATGGGAAGCATTTTGGAGGTAGCTAGCTATGCAACATTGTTCGAGCTTTCGAGCAGTACCGGACGGACGAATATAACGGTAAGGAAACGCAAATGGTAGGTAGGTATGTATGTGTACATATATATATATATATATATATATATATATATATATATATATATATATTGTGAAAGAAGTTTAGGCGCAGACAAGATCTAAAGCACAGAAAACATACTTTCGACATTTCGGCCGGAGTCCAGCCTTCATCAAGAGCGCGATTGCAAGTATCCACAGCTCAATTTATACATTTTCAATGTAACAGTGACTGAGAGAAAAGATAGAGAGAGCGCAGGTAGCCTATGACTACAAACGCGTGTACGTTCAGTGGCGTCGTGAATACCAACAGTCTTACTATAATACCACAGTCTTATTATAAGGTACACCGTAATGGGAGACTCTGGAATAATTTAGACCAACTGGCTTTTTTAGCGTCTACCTAAATCTAAGAACACGGGTGTTTTTGCATTTCGCCCCCATTGGCATGCGGCCGCCACGGCCGGGATTTGATCCTGCGACATCATGCTCGGAAGCCTAACACCATAGCCACCAAGCATAATAATAATATAATAATAATATTTGGGGTTTTACGTGCCAAAACCACTTTCTGATTATGAGGCACGCCGTAGTGGAGGACTCCGGAAATTTTGACCACCTGGGGTTCTTTAACGTGCACCTAAATCTAAGCACACGGGTGTTTTCGCATTTCGCTCCCATCGAAATGCGGCCGCCGTGGCCGGGATTCGATCCCACGACCTCGTGCTCAGCAGCCCAACACCATAGCCACTGAGCAACCACGGCGGGTAGCCACCAAGCAATAGGGGCGACTAAAGCGTGCATTCACTCAAGCAAAAAAAGTGAAAAAAAGAAAGCAAAAATTCGCCGACGATTACGATACTCCGTAATGGGAAACTTGAGCACAGCTCTAAACGTGTTTTCATATTGCAATATATTGGCTGGCGCGGACAATCTGTCTCGTGCGGCACGTTCCAGACAGAACGAAGTGTGGTGCGTCTGCCTCGCTAATCGGGACATCGCGTGAGGCAGCGTGTAGGTGACGCGTAAGCGCTATTCACTGCAGCCGCCGCAGCGAGACCTCCGCTCATGCAACGCTTTGTTGCCATAGAGCTGACGCGCGCTACTTTCGCGCCATACCGTAGCCATCGTCGCAGCACAGCCCGTCTGGCGCAGCACCACGCTTCTCAAGCTTTCGTTCCTCCAACGACGACAGCGGCCCTTTGTCGTGGGGAAGTCGTGCCACCAGTGCCAGGGGCGACAACACCCAAGGCAGCGTCACGTCTAGCCTTACTCGTAGCCGCTCGCATCGGCCTATAGGAAAAGTGATCCGCGTCATGCATGCTGGTACCGCGGACTGACCTCAACAGCTGACGCCGTGGACGAGCGTAACCTTCCCCACTTCACATCAACCTGCATCCCCTCACCCTTCGGAAGCGCAGATCAGATCGCCCACGCGGTTACGGATGCCTAGGCTGCCTGCAACTCTCCGTATGTCATGCACAGCCCTTCCCCCCTCTGCTCCTCCACCGCTGTCCACGTCATGGTTCCGCTGCACCCTTCGCCTGCGCTATCGCCTTTCTTTCATCTCCCGCTGCGCTCCTCGTTCGCTTTCATTCTTCACGACACTCGGTCGCTCGGTTACGCCGACGACGTCGGACAGCGCCGACTCTCGCCGCAGAAACGAGAGCCTAAGAACTACGCTATAAGAAAACGTCCTGTGTATTCCTCTGTCTTGTGTTGCCGTTATTCTTGCGCTCCTTTTACCCTGATCCCAAGGAACGGGTGGGAGAAATATAAGTTGGAAAGACGCAACCAGTGGAATTCAGGGGTGAGGGGTCACATATTAGTATGAGCATGCGAGGTGTCGCAGCTGTCAGAAAAGTGTTTCTCTTGTTGTTTGGTTGAAGTTACTGCAACTTTTGTGAAACCACGAAGACGGTCAATACAATCTCTTGCCCTCCCCCCCCCCCCTTGGTCCTATGGTTATATGACACCCGCACTGTCACCTCCATTAACTTCTGAGTTCCGTGAACTGCGCATTATAATGAGTGACTACTTTGAGTTTCTTAAATTTCTGTTATTTGCCCTATGTAATTCTTGGGCGTAGATACAGGAGCATGTAGACCCGTGCGCGAAAAAATATACGGGCATATGGGCGCGCCTGCATCGACGCGTGTCACCTTCTGGAGCGACGCTTGTCGCTCCAGAAGGGAGCGACGCACACGCGCGTCCCATCATACCTGCCAGCATGTCATATTTTGCCTTTCTTAACGAGTTACGCTGCTCGTCCACTTCATTTTATCTGCGCCACTGTTTCAATGAGTGATTGTGGCAAAGCTGGCTTGCGCATCAGTCGAACATCTCCTTTCATTGGTTATCGTGTGGCCTACGGCCTACTCTGGCGCATTTTGGCGACTTTAGCTGAATATCTCGCTTCTGACTGCCGCCGTCTGTTATAGGAAGCACTTCCAATATTAGCTGCTGCTTGTTCAAGTGTGGTTTTCCTATCAATGTTCTTTGTAGCGCAAGAAAGAGAGAGAGATAGACAAAGCAAAGGGGAAAGGCAGGGAGGTTAACCAGAGGGGAAGATCCGGTTTGCTACCCTATACGCTGGGGAAAGAGGGGAGGGGGACGTAAAGTGATAACAAAGTAGAGATACAGAAAGAAAGGAGCACAGGCATACAATCACAGTCCGTCACTGTCGCCGCACAGCACAGTAGCAAAAGGTTAGCAACGGTTTATCGCCATTTTATTCTATGAAAGTATCAGCAGCACGTCGGCACCAAATATTGGAAGCGATTTCAGTAACATAACATCGCAGTCAAAACTAAGGCATTCCGGCCGAGTCATCAAAAGGCGCGAGAGCACGCAGTATATGCTACGCAATAATCGAACAAATTGCCATGCACTGTGGTCACGCGATCTAGCTTCGCCGCAAGCACTCGGTGAAACGGCGGCGCAGATATGACGTAGCAGAGGAAGCAGCACATGCTCATTGAACGCTTAGTCGGCAAGGAGCGTAAGCCTTGAAGGGAAGCAACGTGGCATGCCGTCAGATGTGATGCGATGATCATGCGCATCGGCGTTCGAGTGCCGCTTTCGACAGCGGACCGGGCCGGAAGGTGGTCGGGCAGCGATGAATGTTGGCACGCGCTTAAACTAGCCACGCGAGGGGCCAGTATAATTTTGCTCACGGGTGTACATGGTATGGTATAGAAGGTTTATATATGTTGATACATATATTATTAATGCCATCAGGAGCCTATGATATGATTAATGCCCCTCGGTTCCCCCTCTCTCTCTCTCTCTCTCTCTATATATATATATATATATATATATATATATATATATGTATATATATATATATATATATATATATATATATATATTTTATTTATTTTTTATTTAGGAATACTGTAGCCCTCACTTGAGGGCCATTACAGGAGAGGAAAAAAAAAACAAGAATTTCAACACCGACAATACAACGTTATACATCATTGTCAAACACAAATTACAGGCAGGATGAACAAATATACACAGAATAGCAGTAATCATGATCAATTCTTAAATAACCCCTTGCCTGTAATACAATTCCAATAGACTATAAAATTCGTTAGCATCTTGTGCTGTTACAGTGCAGTCCGGAAGGCCATTCCATATATTAATACATGAAGGAAAGAACGAATATTCAAAACCATCAAGGCGTGTTTTATAAGGCTCTACACAAGCACTGTGGTTTAAACGCGCACTGTGTTTTAAAGGGGGGCGAATGTATGTTTCTTTGTTTATTCTTATTTGATTTCTGGTTATCTGGAAAATAATTTCATGCGTTGTTTTTCTCGTCGTGTTTCTAGCAATTCCAAGTCACAACATTTCCACATGTGTGTTACAGAATCGGCTCTCCGATAACGCGAACAAACAAAACGCACCGCGGTTCTCTGAATTTTTTCGAGTTTATCTCGCAAGTACAGTTGGTGAGGGCTACAAACTGAGGAGGCGTACTCCAAAACCGGGCGAACAAATGTTTTGTACGCAATGAGCTTCAAATGTGTTGGTGGATGCTGCAACTTTTTTCTCAAAAAGAAGAGTTTCCTGTAAGCCCTAGAGCAGACCTCCTCCACTTGGGGGCGCCAGCACAAGTCATGGTTAATGATCACCCCCAAGTACCTAAAGCTACGTACATTCAACAAAGAGTTGTCACCAATTTTATAGTCAAAGTAAGGCACAGTTTTCTTTCTTGTTATATGAGCAAACGTCGATTTCGAATAATTTATTACCATTCTCCACTTTATGCACCAGTCATGTAAACCTTGGAGGCACCGATTAATTTTCCTTTGGTCGGTTTTATCTGCCACAGTCGTATAAAGCAAACAATCGTCGGCAAAAAGTTTCATTTTAACAGGTGATTCCAGAACACTGGAAATATCATTGATGTAGATCAAGAACAAAAGCGGCCCCAATACCGACCCTTGTGGAACCCCTGACAATACTTCTAGTGGATCAGACATGATGTTTTCAATCCGGACGGATTGTACACGACCACTAAAATAGGCTGCAATCCAGTTCACAATGTCTGGAGCAATACCTGCGTTCTGGATTTTAAAAAGCAATTTACCATGCGGTACCTTATCAAAGGCCTTTGCGAAATCTATGCAGATGACATCAATTTGTTCGCAGGCATCCAAAGCTAGATAAAAATCATGAACCGTCTCAAGGAGTTGTGATATAGTGGATAATCCGCTTCGAAATCCATGTTGTGATGAAAAGAAAAAGTTATTGGCTTCAAGGAAAAGAATGATATGCTTTGCTACTGCATGCTCTATAAGCTTACAAGCCACAGAAGTAAGCGATATGGGACGATAGTTGCTAACTTGATTTCGACTGCCGGATTTAAAAACCGGAATCACAACACCGCTACGCCAATCTTGAGGTAGTGAACTGGTTTCCAAGGATTTTCTAAAGATTATGGTTAAGTAAAATGACACCCATTCAGCATATCGCCGTAAAAATTCACTTGGGATCCCGTCTGGCCCGCTTGCTTTCTTGGCATCAAGCGTAAGCAATTGTTGAAATATGCCAGCCTGGGTGATTTCTAGGGGGCGCTTTGCGCAGGCGCCCAATTCACTGCGCTCATTGTTTCTTTGCTCTGTTCTCGTCTTCGTAAATACTGACTGGAAGAATAGCTGAAGCAGTCTGCTATTTGTGTTTTTTCCGTTATCATTTGAGATCCGCTTTTTATCTGGTGTATCTCTTCTTTTTTATCCCTTAAGTGCATCCAAAACTTTTGTGGCGAAGATTTCAGGAACCCAGGAAGCGTTATGTTAAAGTACTTTTGCTTAGATTCCCGTAACACTAATTTTAGTTGAGCACGCAAATTGGACACCTGGGCTGGGTTTTGTTTGTTTTTGCGTAATCGTTTTATTCTGCGTTTTAAGTGTATTATTTCCCGAGTTATCGATGGGCTATGCTGCTTTGTTTTTTCATGCGGGTAGTAATAAATTTGTCTACGCAGTGCTTGACGATTCCCTTGAACCGTTGCCACAATTCTTCTACAGATTCACTAGATGACGCAATTTCAAATTCACTAAATGATAGACTTAAGTTATCTACTATTGTTGTATCGTCTGCCCGTGCGTAGTCGTTTATAAGTTTAAAAGCAGGTAATCGCCGGCGACTGGGTATATCGATTGGTATATCGACAGATATCATTTTGTGGTCCGATATTCCTGGTTCAACTGACACACTATTAGCAGCTATTTTGCAAGATAGGAACACAAGGTCTAACAATGACTTAGAATATAAAGTTTCTCGTGTATTTTCTTCAACAATTTGCCGTAAATTATGATAAATCATAATTTCCAGTAGTTTTTCAGCACTCGAAACTTCCGTATGTCCGGGCGAGAGAGTTTTCCAGTTTATGTGGGGTAAATTAAAATCTCCAGTCATTATTAGCCTTGTATTATTATTCAAATGAGTGCACAAAAAAGCGTTTAATTCGTCCAGAAACTCAGGCGTGGTAGCAGGGGCCCTGTATATGCCTCCCACTGTGAACGCAACGCCGTTTAATGAGATTTTGCACCACACTGCCTCTGAAAGGCTACAGTCTATTCTTTCTGCCATAACTGATGATTTCGCAGCTACAGCTACGCCCCCACCTCTTGAGCCCCTATCCCATCTGAATATTTTATACCCAGAAGGAACAACACAGTCATCGGGAACTAAACTATTCAACCACGTCTCTGTAATAATAACTACGTGTGGATTATGTGAGAGTAATATAGATTCAAGTTCTGTGATCTTATTTGCAATACTCCGTGCATTCAACAAAAGAAGACGTAGCTATGCGTGCTGCTTAGAATTAGAAGCGCCCTCCGAAGCAGTAGTTGCAGAGAAGCAGTGCAATTTTCGAGCAGTTTTGTCCCTGCTTTGCGCTATTTCCCGACGCTGTCCTCGTGCTTGGTCCCAAGCGTACCATTTGTCTTTTACTTTCAGTTTTTCATGGATCAGTGAAACCTTCACCCCATTGGCTCTTTCCGAAGCAGCACTTTCCCATAACTTCTTTCGAATTTCCACCGTTTCTGGTGCATAGTCATTGCTGACTGAATAGGAGGATCCCTTCAGTTTGTAGCAGTTTTTCATCACGTGCTCCTTTTCCTTATAGTCATAGAATCTCATGACAACCGGCCTCCTTTTTCCGTCTTTAATCCTGCCTAGGCGATGTATTCTTTCTATCGTCTTTACCTCGATGCCGAACTTGTCCTGAAATACCTCTTCCATGACTAATTTTTTCAAATCACTGTCTGTTTCAGAGGCACTTTCTTCGACACCAAAAACGAGAAGATTGTTGCGTCTGCTCCAGTTTTCATATTCAACCAGTTTTTTGGATTGTAACCGCATGGTATCCTCAAGAGAATCTATTCTGGCTTTTATTTCCTGGATACCATCTAGTGCATTGGATACTTTGTTTATCTTTGCGTTCATTTCGCAAATTTGAACCTTAATGTCATTCAAACCACTATCAGCCGCAGTCTGGTTATCTAGTATCATCTGCAATAGCTGGGCGGTTGTTGGCCCAGGGTTTTTTTCAATATCACCCGACATTATAAGCAGTAGCAACATCGACCAACAATCGACAACAGTCTGACAAAATCTACGAGGGCACGGCAGAACTAACAGAAAACGGTTTTCGCTACGGTAAGATGGAACTTCATATTGAAAACGAACCTGCAAAAGCAGCAGCAGCGGCTTAGACATGCTGTCCACAGGCTGAGTGCCGTGCCCTCTGAAGTGGCCCGTGTCTCGATGGTCCTTTAATACTGTTGGTGCCGATGACGTCACTCCACGAGGCAGGTGATCCACGAATGCGTAGGCAGTAATTCTGTCGGCGAGATGATGTGGCAAGTGTAGCGTCCGGTCGGCAGCGCTTGATGAAGCCAGAGCGGAAAAACACGGCAGGACCTGCAAAAGCAGCAGCAGCGGCTTAGACATGCTGTCCACAGGCTGAGTGCCGTGCCCTCTGAAGTGGCCCGTGTCTCGATGGTCCTTTAATACTGTTGGTACCGATGACGTCACTCCACGAGGCAGGTGATCCACGAATGCGTAGGCAGTAATTCTGTATATATATATATATATATATATATATATATATATATATATATATATATATATATGCATGCATATGCATGCTCACGAGGGTTTCGACGGGCATTTTTGGGCGCAGGCTACCTTCCCAAGCGTGTCTGAAGAAAGCCGAACACCAGGACGGGGTATTACTGTGCCAATTTGAACTTTGTATGCCATATCCTCTACATAAGCCTGTACCCATATGCACGCTCAACAGGTCAAGAATTAAGGTACTCGAATAAGCGAAATTTACGGAACTCAAAGTAGTCATTCATTATCATGCGCTCTTCCATTAAGACATCGGCCTGCTATGGACGTACCTATCAGCCGATATTGTATGTACAAGCTTTATGTCATGATTTATTGTTTCATTAGGCAGAACATAGTGGTGCTGACCATAGTTGTGCTGAGGATCGAGCCCAATAACGCCTCGCATTAAAAGCACGGCTAGTCGTGGCCATAAAAGAAAGAAAACAAATACAGCTGTAGTAAGGAAATGTGGTTAAAAGAGCGTGAAGGTCGAAACAATCAGATCCAGTTGAGCTGTGTTGAACATTTTAGCTGTGTCGAAGCTACGCACAGGCTTCTCCGGGCTCTCTTTAGAAATACCTGCGAGCATTGAAGAAAAAGTGGTGGTCTAAATCTCTCTCTCTGGCTTGCGCAGCATAGCCTGATTCACCTTCTAAGTTTCAAGAAATCTCACTTAAAGTAAAATATTTGGACACTGGCCTACACGGACATTACAGCGAGCCCGTATAAAGGCACATACCAGACGGCGTGACAAATTGTGTCCCTGTCATTGCTTTACGTATTATATATATATATATATATATATATACAGTGAAGTAGAGGCGCGTATGAAGCGGTTTATTGACGTTTCGGCCGGGGTACGGCCTTCATCAGAAAATATTTTCTGATGAAGGCCGGACCCACAACTGCTTTCTTTTTCTAGTATATATATATATATATATATATATATATATATATATATATATATATATATATATATATATATATATATATATATATATATATATATCTTCGTCATTTCATTTTTGTTTTCATAAAATGGTTAAGACTGCATCACGTAATTTTGCTTCCAAAGTCGAGCATTTCCAGGAGAAATTACGCGAGTGAAGCTCACTTGAGATGTGCTATTCAATAACAGGAAGCTTTAAGTCCGCCGCATTATTGGTCACAATCTATCATTTTCGAGAACGACTCGCGACAGTACTGCCAACTCTATGAAATTTCTCTGGATCTACGGATTTTATGCATTGTTTAGGCAAATAGAAAAATGTGTCCAAATCTAAAAAACTTTCGCGTCCGTGCATTCAAATATCTATGTGACGGTATGTTTTGATTTCATTCACTTACAAATTACCTTCACATTAGCATGCGAGCTGTGACTGTTGATTGTACAGTGGCGCAATGAACGCATCTCGCTCAGTAAACGATAGTGTGTGGATGTCCAATGCCCTTTAACGAAGTGCTGCTGGGCTGTCAACGTCTGTGCACTCTGAGTAAAATAATAATCTGTAACCGGCGAAACAAACGTATCCTGGAACACTGAACAAAGGAGAACATGTAAGTCGGGGCTTAAGCGAACATACCTATAACGCCGAGCGCGATAATGCGGCCGTGGCGCTAAACAGCCGACTACGCACGCATGTACTAAAGCTTACCAGAAACCACACACAGGCTGATAAACCTTAGATGTGGTCCCTTGGGCCACATGTCAAGCGGGACCAGTAGTCATGCGCTTGGGCGAGTCTTGATTTGTGAAAAAAAAAAAATTAGCCGCGTATCTTCGTTCTTCGCTGCAAATGACGTCTAAGCACGTAAGTGTGGTGGGGCTACGTCAGGACACTGCATTCGAAAGAATTATTGACATCTCTCATTGGGGCCGCGATGTGCCTCATTGTTATGAGTCTGTCGTACTCTGTGGGTCTGTGGGCGAGGTCTGGCGACCATCATCCCTAGAATTCCAATAAGGTTCCACGTAATCTTCGCACTTTGGTCTAAGTGCAATTCAACTTTGGACAACAACGAAGTACGTACTTACTGTGAAGTCTTCTCTGAATATGGGCTTCAAGCAGGAAGCTGTGTTTCTAGCCTAACAACTTGTACTGCGACATCATTTCAGCTTGAGTCCGGGGACCTTGTTATTAGAATGCCTTAAAACAATGTAAGCTTACAACTAAGTTTTAACTATAAAATTTGCAGTTTATTTGCATAACACTGGCAGAACTTTATCGTCACAGAAATTATGCTGACGAGGAGAACAACCACAATTTGCAAAATTTTGGGAAAATCAAGGGAATATTTTTATCAAAATTAGGGGAAAACTGGCTTCGGAGTTTGGCCGCACTGCCTCGCATTATAATAGTTCCCACAAGAAAAGATTATTGCTCTTGTGAAATTTCTGAGAATACAGGGCCTTTGTAACAACCTTCGCAGCTTTCTTGAGCGGCTGTGCCCTAACTTCGGCTCTAATTATGACGCGTTTCTTCTTCACAGCGCCCATAAATCACTCCTTTATTCTCGCGTAGCTTTTACTTTTCCTGGGGCAGACTTCAAGGAACCACGAAGACTACGGGCATTGTTTACGTACTAATACCCTCGTAAAATTTTTGGTTGTGCACCGCGTCGTCTGAAAAATCATATCGACAGTTTGACAACATATATTCGTCATTTGGAAATTCCGCATTGTTGCGCCCGCTATAGCATAATTTCCTGAGGAAGTAGTCCTTTTTGACATGAAACCTCTTTTATTTCGGTCAGCATAGGGAGTCGCTTGCTACAACCACATGTAACGAAAACACGTGACACTAATATCGCTTACATCTTTGTAACCGCACTACCCATGCGCCTTACTTTGGTGTTCCTACGTTGAAGAATGAAGGCGCTACTCGATCACGCATATGTCGTATCGCGTGCACAGATGGCGCTGTTGTCACACCGCACCTGACATCAACGGACCTAATTTACCCTCACGCTCGGAGTTCAGGGAACCTATAATTCGGCAGTACATTTGTCGATTCGAGCAGGAGTAGCCGCGTATTATAGAGCTCACTCAGCAATAGTGCGTATAATCCATCGAACTCAAAGCAGTACTCATCAGGGTTATAAGACCTACGAGTGCACAATTGCTTGCAGGAATTTTATGTTTGCTCGGCTATGGCGCCTCTGCGTTCGACACGTACGGTCTGGAAATGGTGTAAAGAAATTAGAGCAGCAAGGCAGAGGAATGCCCAACCCCTTTGAACCCGGTGGAGCCGGTCCGCCTCCGTAAGCACCTGAGATTCAGGCAAGCGCAGGAGACCCAACTATCTACGAGTGCGGCGGGTTGCAGGGTTGTCTCGGGCGCCATCAGCAGGGAGTTCGTTTCTGCACTCTCAGTGCCCAGTGACCCTCTGCAAAACGAACGGGCCCACTACGAATTGGGCACGAGCACGATTGCAGAATTAGACCGTAAGATCATCACTAGCTGTAACATAAGTTAAGTGTGTAAGCTTTTTAACGCGTAAATAAATTTCATTTGTGTGTTTAGTTCCGTTGTGTCTGTTGCCTGTAGTGGCAATGCGCCCTTTGCAGCCCGTACAAGGTGTTTCACGTACCCCACTGCGGCTGCGTCCCAGCCACCGTCCTACCCAATCTTTCCTTTAAATTAAAATTCTTCACTTAGGGTACTCTTTCTCTAGAAGTGTTAAAATAATTTCTTGCAGATTTTACGCATCTCTAGGAGCTGTGATTTCTTGTAAGGCGACAAGGCACGCCTTAAAGAATGAAAGTGCATTTCAGTGCTAAGGTCAACTTTTTCCTCACAATGTTCTCTGTTTGCTGTACCGTCTCTGTGGCACCGTCTCTGCGGTGTGCGCGAGAACTATCAAAAGACAGAAGCAATCGACAATGACGTACAGCCTCAGCAATTACGGAAATCACAGCCGTGTGCTTCGCTGGAGAACCGTAACGCGGATTTCCAGGATTTCTCGCTGTATGAATCAGGCGAAAGTGTACAATGAAATGTGGCTGGCGCCTCTGTTTTCATGGCATGCACGTAGTACTACACTCTGTGCAGAGCTTGTACCCGCAGTCGGACTCCGGGAGCCCCTGAACGCGATCGCTCGCCGCAGGCTGTAACTTCGCTTAAGCATGCCGTGCACGGAAGCGAAATTAGAGGTGCGCGGTTTTGCCAAAGTGTGCGAAAAGCACTCTCGCTGCGGCATGCGCGGCTGGCTTCCGGAGAAGCCATCCCAACCTCGGAAGGAGTGGGCAGTTGCGAAGCATCGAGCGAGCTGATGTCGGTCCCACGCTACTTCCTGGCGATGCTAGTGTTCTGCACAGATAAACTGGAATTCCGAGAAGACAAGACGGTTCGCTCTCAAATTGCCTTATGCAGTCCAAGCATGGAACTCAGGAGCGTCGTTTGCAGAGTTTCTATGTGCTTGTTCTACACAAACACAATGATGAGAACAAGAGCTGAAGGAAGCCAAACAACCGCCGTTAACCATATGTTGTATCGATTATTTTTCCTTAATATACGCACGCCAAGTGGTGCGCTTCTAATAAAAGCAATTGAAAACTTGAAGTGCCACAAATAAATTACTTTAAACGACACAACAAAAAAGTTGTTCTCTTTTGAAAGTTGTCTTTTGAAGTCCTTTTTGAGTTGTTCAGAAAAGTGTCGAAAATATTTCGAGAAGTCACGATATTTGCAAGTTATGGGGCAATGATTCAAAAGTAACGACTTTTGTAAAAGCACGACAACCGGCTCGTTAAAATCCCGGTGTAAATGCTGAGTGGCAGGGGAGGCTTATGCTTTCTTGTATATCAAACGCTTTATGGGGTATAAAGGTTATAATCATGGATAAGGTGCCTCAGAAAGGTGGCCAACATTTCGATAGGAGGACCTATCTTCATCAAGGGTGACCGCGTCATCTTCGGCAGGTTATTCTTAACGGGTTAGTCGAGTGGCGTCAGGGGATGCCGTTGTCGGTGGCGGCTGCCTGTAAAGGGACAGACTGAAAATAAAATGAACGCTGTCGTTTGACGTCTCTATCGGCGTGGTTTCTATCGTGAGGAGACAAGGGCGGAAGAGTGTGAAGGCGGCAGAGAAAAGAAAAGAAAGGAAAGAAAAAAGAAACAAAAAAGAGAAAGACATAGAACGGTGGCATTTTGGGGGAGCGAGAGGTTAGGGAGCCTTCAGAGGTGTCGTAGGCGGCATGCGTTTGTGGTTTTCGAAGAGTCGGTCAGCCTGCCAGTGTGCGAGTAACAAAAAGACATGAGTTGAAAGAATGACTTGAGTAGCGTAGCAGCAATGCGTGAGGTAATTTTGAGGAGTTAAGGTTGAGGGGGCAATGGCTAGGATAGTTGGGAGGCAGCAGCTTGGTCTTTCAAGGGACGTTAGCCTCAGTAGTGGTGGTGAGTGGCTGTAGCGACTTTATTAAAATTCTGCTCAGGTAAGATCTGAAATGCCCGAGTCCTAGAATGGCCCCTAACGAGGAGCGACCCTTTCGGCCCAGGCAACGAGGGCTTGTTGTCTTTGATCTGACGTTCTCAGCAACTCCTCCCACGTCTGTTGTGAGGGAGCTGGCCGGAGCGATCTGGGAGGGGAAGCCCTCGCACCCCCAAAGAATGTGATTTTAGGTTAGCCTCAGCAGTTTGGCGTAGGCGTCGTCACGGCGGTATATAGAGAAGTGGAGCGACCCTGTGTAGTCGAGGTGCCGTAAAGGTATCCTGGCATCTGGCACTTTGAAATTGGTCAGTGTAGGTCTTTAAAAGAAAAAAAAAAGCCCCTCTCTTTGCAGCCTGCCACCACCGACAACGACCGCACGTGACGTCACTCTACTAACCCGTTAAAACTGGCCTGCCGACGATGATGAGGCTGCCTTCGACGAAGATAGTTCCTCCTATCGATACATTGGTCAGCCTTTCTGAGGCAACTTGTGCCTGTTTATAACCCTTATGCCACGTGGCTACTCCAACTGTCAGCCCCTCTTCTTGATTATGCTTTATAGTAATGCATAAACAGAAATCCCCACCTCCCACCCCACACACACACACCTTTGTCGCATGTTATGCATCATCAGAAAGGAGCACAAAATATCTCATCTAGAGAGCATCGAATTCTCATTTACTCTAATACCACTGCTTTCCACATTTAGCTTCAAAGGCTACGCATAAGGTTAGTATAGTGAGACATGACAGAAGTAGTACCTACTTTCTCTGTACTGGTACACTAGTTCGGTAGATGTCTTTACTATGTGCCTTAATTGAGAAGCACTATGGTTGGAGGTGTGATGTCAAATCTCTCACGCAGGATAATTTTTTTATTTAATTGTGTGGTTTTACGTGCCAAAACCACTTTATGATTGAGGCACGCCGTAGTGGAGGACTCCGGAAATTTCAACCACCTGGGGTTCTTTAACCTGCACCTAAATCTAAGTACACGGGTGTTTTCGAACTGCGCCCCCATCGAAATGCGGTCGCCATGGCCCCGATTCAATCCCGCGACCTCGGGCTCAGCAGCCCAACACCCAGTGGTGTAGCAAAGTGGTGTAGCAAGGCAGTTGGGGGGGGGGGAGGGGGAGTCAAAGGCGTTTGTACGACCGGCGACACCGAGTCGTGCACTTCCCGCCTGGTTCTTTGGTGCTTCTATGGTCTCCGTCTCGTCAGGTCGGCCTGTCAGAAAAACTGCTGTCTCGTTACACACGCCCATACCGCGTGCTTCGTGCCGTGACTCCCGTCACCTGCGAGATCGCCCCTGACGCCCCATCTGCTTCCCAGTTCAGTGATGTCGTGCACGTTACACGACTCAAACAGTATCGCCCTCCCAGTGATGACATTTAGACGCTCCGGGATGTCGCTTCTGCCGCCAGGGGATTATGCTACACGCGTGTGGTATTTGCTTGTTTGAACGAGGCGCGTTGGCGCCATCACTCGAGAAAAGAGAAGGAAGAACGAACGGGGCTCGCGCTGTGAATCTAGCCGGTCAGCGCTGCAACCGCTGCTGTAAATATAACCTGTAAATAGTTGCTCGTCTCACTGACTCGTCCTTCGCGTAACATTATTATTATTATTATTATTATTATTATTATTATTATTATTATTATTATTATTATTATTATTATTATTATTATTATTATTATTATTATTATTATCGTAAGCATCATCATTATTTGTATTTCAGGACATGTTGGAGCCTGTAGCCGGCGCCAGCTAGTCTTCTTTTAATTGACGGTTGTGCAATACAAAAAAGCGTCGATCAAAAAATTGAGAAATGAGTATATAGTGAGCAGAGTTCTAAAGTTAGCCGACGCATAATATAAGCACATTAAAGCCAATATCCCTCAGCAGTTCGGAAAATACGAATATTCTGGTCGCTGTACGAATGACCACCCTCGTTTGTGCCGCGCTCCAAATACTTCACTCAAGAACACACGCGCAACAGCCACAGAAACACGGTAGCAAAAGGGTTCACGGAAACCCAAATGCATAAAAATGCTGGAATAAAAGGAGGACATCCACCAATACAAAGTGTTGACGTGATCGAAGTTACAACAAGCAGAGTTAGCAACCCTTAGATATTTCTGATTGTTCAAGAAACTACTAATGCGTGCGCTGCACTCCAATTTTTCTTGCGGGCACGTATCCAAGATTTTATGGCATAATAGTGGCCTCCTATCGACAGCATATATTTTCATGGGAGACGTCTAACGCTGGGCATCGCAATTCTTCAAATTAGTAGAAAATGATCGATGTTTTTATCCGCCTTGTTCACATGAACACATGGTTCCATCTGTCTTTTGCTATCTTGCACGGAGCTAGCCTCCGTCTTTACTTTCCGTCATTTTACCGCAGTCGCACTGTGCACATTATCCTCGACTATCAGCCAACCCGGTCTTACACCTTCCTTGCACAAGAAGCATTAGGGTATAGACTGTGCCAGTCCGAAATCTATTAACAGCTTTTTTTCAATCAAGTGACAGCTATCCATTGGTATGGCGAACTGCATATTACTTTCTCGCAGGTACTTCCTCTCTCTATCAGGACCATCTCATGCATCCTTATAAGCCCATTGTGCAACATACAGTCACGTCGTTGTTTGAATGACGTGTACTCGAAGGCTATCAGGATGTATAGAAAGATGAAGAAAAGCATCTTGGAAATGGAAAGAAATCAACATTTCCAATAATCGCAGGAAATTCAGCGGGTGCTAGAAGAAATAACATAGAAGGGTGTGGTTGTGAAGGTTATGCCAACTACGAATAAAACAATGCTACTACTGCTCTCAATGCTACACTGAACGGAAACGTTTACACTTGATGAACATTTGGAGCACATAGACGGAGACGGAAGACAAAGGGAAAGTCAAAGTGCTTGCGAGCACTGATAAAGAGCGCGCACAGGTGTCTATAGAAGGTCAGAGGTTGCTCGTTGTTTCTATTTAAGTTTCATAAGTCTTATTTGGTGTATGTCTCTTTTTCCGTGTAAACAAGGTCCCTCATTTTTGTAATGACAATAGCTATTTCTGAGGTCACAAACGTGAAGCTCGTTCAGGAGTTCTGTCTGTCAGTTTAGCAGAAGAGCGGGGAAAATTGACACATACGCAGATGAAGGAACCAGGACAGGTGCTGTCTCCTTCGTCTGCGCATGTGTTAATTTGCGACTTTCTTTTAATAGCTATGCATCACCAACAAACCCAACAAGAAGTGGTCTGTGGGTCGCTTTGCCACCAAAAATGACACTCGGTATAAAAAGAAAAAAGTCAGTGTCTCCGAACAAGGCTCGAATCTATGAGTTTCTTAATGCGTAAGAAATGAAAGTCTGAATTTTCAGGCATTCGAATAATGCGTGGCTGTGAAAAGGTAGCTTTCTTTCTGTGTTCAGCCAGATCGCTGGTGCGAATTACATTAAGCCGTAAACACTTTTTAGATTGAATTCCGGTAAATAAGCAGCCTATACACATCTTAATACAGCATAAACACAGTGTCAAGGACACAAGCGCGTTGTGAATCACTTCTGAAAAACCATTTATCACAGGGAACAGGTGCTTCCATGAGCTATCGACGTTGCATATCATTCACTCGCAAAACATAAGAGTGTCGTAGTTTTTCCATTCTCTTGTTGTAGCCACAGTGCCACTTTAGTTAAGAGGATAGGAGCAATAAACAGCAAGAAAAAGAACATATGCAAAATTCCGACTAACAGACGCCATGAGAAGGTTCTCACGAGCGCGAACCGATTAAACACCTTTGTGGAGATTTTAATGTTGTTCACAAAGCTATATCTTTAAAAATGAAAGTAGTGAAAAGCAGAAAATAATGGACACAACAGCACAGATGCTGTTTATATGTTATTTTCCTCTTCTATCTGTTCCATGTTTCCCCAGATGTCGAGCGTTAGTGTACAGTACCATTATTATCAGTATCATACTGTACGGATATAGTACCAGTACCAGTATGGAGGCTTAGTCGGCAGCAGTGTGTTTAAAAGCACTGAGCGTTGCTCGTAGCGCTTTTCAGTTATAGGCTCTTGCACCTGTGCAGGATTTGTCTCTTTCACTTTGTGCTTTGATTGTCTCAGTCCGAAAATAAACTAAAGGGATCGCTAACCTCGCCTACAATCACGCTAATTTTCGCACCTCCCCTCGCCTGCAGCCAGAATCCCCCCTCATCCCCCTCTCCTCCCCGAGACAAAATGTCACCATTGTTAAATGACAACAAAATAAAGCGGAAAAGCACGGCACTTAAACGGCGACTCTGAGAACAAAAAGTTCGATAAACGTGAAAATACAACTTTGAATGCTCGTGCCATCGTTAGCTTTGTGGGAACGTGCGTTCATGGACTCGACCTTGACGCTTAAGGAAGACGTCGACACCCCAACCTTCAAGAGCTAGCCTGGCTTCCTGCAAGGCCAGGGCACGTCTGACATTCATGGTGCAATTTTCAGCACGCAAGATAGACAAGGACGCCGAAAAGGTGGACACACCCCTGCGCTTGTGCGTCCACCTTCTCTGCGTCCTTGTCTATCGTGCGCGCTACAAATTGCATCATGAATACTTACCAACTCGCCCAACTACCAGTTCTGCTGCAGGACTGACAGCTGAGCCTTCCGAACGCGCGCACCACAGCTCGGACTGTGCCATGCGCCAGGGGCAGTCGTTCACCAGCGAGAGGCACACCATAGCTTCAACTTACGAATCGGGTATTGTGGTGGTCCCAAGCAAATCTGTAGTCCAAATATACGAAACTGTCCATGATATTTCCGACTCCCCATAAAGGATTCAATGTTTCCGTTACAATGGCTAGCAAACCAAGGTGATGTAGTACGGCGTCGTTGTTGCAAAGGAAGCTCATTTGCGAATATCGATTCGCCTGCGACTAGTAGCCGCTTGCTCAATAAGCGAACTACGCAACCAATCTTAAAGACAGCTCCACGACGAAGCCAGCTGCGTCACAACGTGCAGGCGTCACAATGCCTCAGCCGCAAACTATCTCATGACCAAGGCTGACGATGATACGAAGCAAGAGTACGGGGAACGCTAAACAAGATGGGCCTGCCGTGGGAGATAAGAACGAAGTGGAGGGATCAAGGGAAAAGGCGAAGAGGATTGGTAATGTGTGCCTACGTTCTTACACGTGAAATCGCGACAACAGACGTGTCGCTTTATTATTTCGAGAACACTGTTGATGAGTGTACGGTAACTATGCGCAAACATTTGCACAGGCCCCATCTCGCGGAGCAAAATCCGGACGCTGCATAATTTGCTGCTAGCTCCAGCGCGTGTGTTCCATTAACTCAAATGAAGCCCGTGAGATAGCTACCCAAACACTGCGTGTCGGGTGCTGCGCTATTCGTCCACTGCGATATTTATCCAGCGAGGGCAAATGTTTGCCCAAAGAAAGCGACTTTGCGTTCGTACATTCTAGCCTCAAGAACAAGGGGCGTTTGTACGGGTATCAAGCAGAAGCCGCGATATCGCGGCATTGCCAGGTTAGCAAGCATGTAGAGCTTGCAACTATACCTAGGCACCGCAGTGTACACAGCAAATTTTGTATCTGATAAGGGCACTCGCATTTCATTGAAAGTCACGCGAGAGGTAGGAACGCCGGAAATGTTCGCATATTTGATAACCAGATGAATCCGCCGTTTATAGTATGTACTTCATCACTGTTTATTAACCCTTGCGTTAGTCATAACAGTGTCACGCGGCCACTCTTAAAGGCCACTTCATAGTCCGACGTAGCGTTGACGCGCATGCGCGGTCGCCACGGTCGCGCCACGCCAGCGAACGCGCGTACAGCTCTATCGTCCGGCTCGAGGAACGGACGACGACATGCCTCGAGCGACTTGATGCATTCCGCGCCGACCTCGTCGCCCAGAACGCACCGCGTCTCGTCAAGCAAGATGCAAGAGGGGTCGGTGGCGGTACAGTGTACTAGGAGGGGGTAGTGTGCTCAGGCTCGGCACGCGCGATGCATTGCCGTGAGGCGGAAAGTGTGGAAAGGTCCTGCACTCGTATGCCTGCCCATGCGACAGCAGCGCTGCCGCCATCATCCATCGCATCCCGTCGCTCATTCCTGCTGTTTTCAGTTGTGCTGGTTGTACACCGCTAAAGCGTGTGTGTCAAACTTCGTGTTGTTAGATATTTTCTTTTTTGTAGTTTATGTATAGTTCAAACGGCCTTAGTGCAAAGCGCCGGATTAATTTTGACTACCTGCAAATTTACAATGCGCACACAATGCACGGTAAACACACGAGAATTTACGCACTGCTCCCCCCTCGAAATGCGGCCGCCACGGCGGGAATCGAACCCGGGACATAGAGCTCGCGTGCGCAACAGTATATCCACTGACTTACCTCGGTGGATAAAAAAAAAAGGATTTTTTTTTCTCACATATTCATCACCCATCTGTGCTCTAGCGTCAAATTGATAGACTTGATTTTACACGTGTATGTAAATAAAGTATAAAAATGGTATTCCGAGACAAACTGCACTGATCCACGATACTAGCACTCTTTAGATCGGACATCGAGTGTGTCGACTCATCTTTGCAATGCCATGATCATGAGTTTACGTTCCTTTTACGTTCCCACCCCTCATGTTATGTCCTATTGGGACCCTTGAGGTATCAATAAGTAATAATAGGAAAATGCTGAATTGTATGAAATCAAGCTTTTGAAATCAATTTATGCAATTGTTCCCTTCTTGCTTGACACATCCTGTCATGTCTCAGTGTTCTTTGGCTTCTTATAATATGACAAATATATATATATATATATATATATATATATATATATTTGTCATATTTTAAGAAGCCAACAAACACTGACACCAAGGACAACATAGGGGAAATTGCGTGTGCTTAATGAATGAAATAAAGAAACGATAAATTAATGGAAAATATATATATATATTTAATTATGCGTTAAGTCAGGAATTAAGTTAAGAAACTATATATATATATATATATATATATATATATATATATATATATATATATATATATATATATATATAGTTTCGCTAAGGTGACAGACGGCCTAATGTCCACGAAGAAGCCCATTTTACCTGTGATTATGTGATGTGATTATGTTGAAAGCTGCTCAGCCCCCGGTCGTTTGCATTTATGATACTAAAGAGGCCCGCATGCATGCCAAAGACAGTCGTATAGCGAGCGTGGGACAAGAATATTTGCCATTGCTTTCCCATCGTATTCCTTTTTCTTTTATCTGTCATAAAAGAGACCACGCAAATAGGAAGCGCTCCTTTACCGTGACACCTTCGTGAAAACATGGCTGATGTCCTCATTTAGCCGAAATCATATACCACCCTGTGGTTCCTCGACACAACTTGCTGAGAGATTACTCACCCTTACTTCATTCGATCCTGCTCCAGTAGTGAGGATAATCTTACAATTTTCATCTGTACTCACAATATGATTGTTGAAAGTAGCAACCATAATATCTTAGCCGGAGACTAGTCGTCGGAAGACGTATCGACCGATCGTGCATTGTCACACATGTGATCTTCCTGCCCGCACCGCCACATTATTCGTATACCGAAGTGTGCAATAAAATAATTTAAACGTGCATTTACCCTCAGCAGGACTGCCTCGCAAGCATCGTCAGTGCCCTATTCAGGTGCATCAACCACTGCGTTGCCGCTTAACTGCAGCAAGCGCCACTGCATCCTTGTTGTATACGGCTTGCGTGATGTACAATGAAGCAACCACGATGCACGCCTCTTTCTCGTTGGAAACACCGAATATTTAAAGGTGCACTGAAGAGAAATATTATTGTAGATGAATGAGCAAAATATCATTCTACACAACTAAACGTTGTGTGGAGAGAGAGGCGTCGAACGTCGGATGAACTCGAGACCATTTTTCGAGTCGCTATATAGATACTCGCATCCGCCGCTGGCACAAAGGCCTATCCGGGCACGCACCATTGGATTACATGAAGTGCACCGGACTGAGGAGCCGTTTATAGTCTTGTGCATTCCCCGCTTTCACACAAATGTTTACTGTCTCCCTATTTCCTTTTTCTGTTCCCCCTTTCCCTTTCCCCTGTGTAGCGCAGCAAACCGGACACTCGTCGGGTTGACCTCTCCGCCTCCCCTCCTCCTGCGCTCTCTCGCTGTCTCTGTGTACAATACTAAAATGCTACTCTCACGGTGATGTTATGCTTGGTAAGCCAGAAAAGACACAAGGACAAGATGTGGCGACCACGCCGCCTTCAAGTTCCTGCACAAATTAGCAGCGAAGTCATGAATTTAGACGCCGTCTCATCAGGCTTAGTTATGTCTTTATCAATAAAAATTGACTGTATTGTGTCGTGAAAGAGAAAATAAATGAACTTAGCGATCTTCAAGAACATATAGTGAGCCACAGTGGCACAAATGCGCAAAAATGGTTTGAAATCTCTAACTTCACACTGCCGTACTAGTGCTGAGGCTTCGGCACTAAATTCAGAAAATTTATTCTGAGCTTCATTTTCTCTTCTAATGATCAACCTATTATCGTTAAATTCACAAAAATGAGGTCTCGAAAGGAAACTTCATTAGTACAAACAGTTCCAGCGTTTATCTTTAGTGTTTCTCTAATAAATCTAATTACATATAGAGGGCGCTGTATTTCGGACACTTTCATGAAAACTTTGCGATAAAGAAAGTAAAAAAAAAAGGAGCAGCGTAGGCCTTCGAATTACAAGGAACCCACACGTCGTCAACAGCGACATCACCATATCCTGTCTAGTGGGCTATAACGCCATAGAAAATTGTATCGGACTTTTGCTTTGTGATACCCTGGTAGTATCACAGCGTCGGGCACGAATTTGTCTACTAGCGAAGCTTTGCGAACATTGCCTGGTTTGGATGACAGTGGGAGCTGCGTGGCTGTTCTGTCGCCGAATAGGCCAACCAATCACAGCGGAGGATTCGCGCGCCACCGCCGCAGGATTCCTTGCATCACCACCAGATGGATTTAGCCTCCGTGCAACCACGGCAACGGCGGCGCTGGCCATGCGGGGGAAAGAAAAAGAACCAGAAAGCTCGCCTTCGCGCATCTGCGGCTGCATGGTAAGGAGAAAGTAAACGCTTCTTGAGATTCGAAAGGTCTCAAATTGCGCTACGTAGGTATGCGCATGCTGCCTCTGAAACCATGATGCGTTCAATGCGTCCGTCGTTCTCGCTAGTAGTCAGCAACTCCGCTTAACAAAAGGCTCGGTATAAATTGTGTGTGGCGGAGCGCGGGCACATGTGTGTGTGCGTGTGTGCGTGTGTGCGTGTGTGCGTGTGTGCGTGCATGCGTGCGTGTGCGCGCGCGCGCGTGTGTGTGTGTGATTCCAAGTCGTTGGATCTGCAGCTATGTTATTTATTTTTTAAATTTATTGAACAGGTAAGAAATGAGGCAAGACGAGACCCTATCCTTAACAAGACTATTTCAAAGCGTGCGCACCATCAGTTTTGGCTCTTTTCAATGTAAGCAATTTTTGCACTGACGTCTTCACGTGCACCATTGTACCGGACATAATCAAGGAGCAGACGCTAAATAATAATTTTACGCTGGTGGTGTTCAATGAAGCAAGCATGTTTTAATTAAGCCTACTTCGAAACACAAGAAATATATACATCTCTCTTTTTTTATCAATCACCATGTGTTCTCTAGTCGCGGCCACTGTACTTAAAAAGATTACATTTCATTGCTTTTACAGACTCTGGCTGGAAAAGAGGGGCTTCCCTGTTTTCCGGCGTCTTCTCCATTAGTCTTTTTTCTCGCAACGCCCCGTGCTCGTCTACAAAGAGATGTCGCCTGCATAAAAGCTGTGTCATTACTCGATCAAAAGGAAGCCTACATGAAACGAACAATGGCGCGAGGGATAACATCAAGACGCAGCAATTTGTTAATCATAAAATGAAAGTGAACTTCAATGGCAGTGGTGCTCCTTTTTGCTCGGAGGAACTCTTACCATGATGGCCACAAAATGAGAGGACAGGATGTTCGCCTAGTATACATAACATGATTGATTATTTCTCTCCCAAGATGGTATTCAGATGGTCTGTTTTTTTGCTGAAATACCCTTGGTACTGAACCGTTCCCTGGGATCACAAAGAAAAAACTTACGATCATGATTACGTTCAGTAAGAGCAATATATCAATGAAGACTGGATTTGTAGTGTTTTTGTATAATGAAATAAAAGAACTTATTGTATATCCCACTGCAGTATGCAGCAACAAAAGACCCCTCTGCGGGTTTGTAAGACAGGATGTTTCGCAGTTAAAGGTAAATTTGTCCTTACCCGGGAATATAACTCGCGACCAACACCTTTCAAGGGCGATCCCTCTACCGTTTGAGCTTAACCAGAAGGCTAGTATATCGAATAGCAAGGCTGGATTATTCGACCACTAGAAGTGCAGGGACACTGTATATGGATTACTACAGAAGACTGCAACGTGGATCAGTTATTGTCGCACTTCTACATAATGCCACTAGCAGCTGTCATTGTGCTACATGTAGCAAGAAACACGCATTGCTATAATACCTCAGAGCGTCTTATCCGATAGGAATGCCGGAGAAGAAAGGGATGAGACAGCCAGTCAGCCTTCAATGGGTTTCTCAATGCAGGATCGGCATCAGTTGAATAAAGAATGTAGTGAACACCGAGAATCCGCGCACAGAAGAACAAACAGCGTAGCCTGGCTGCAGATAGCCGCAACATTTCATAAAAAAAAAGTTATGCCAGAACTTAGCAACGTTAATTCTCAAGGTGATGACTCAAGGGGATGCGCGTGCATCACAGGCGTCCTTGCACACTCTCATTTATCTAGGTGACGTTTCTGTACGTCGTAACTCACACAGACTTCCGAATTCGTGTGCATCACGACGCTCTCACGTACGCTCAGCAAACCTCGAATATTCTACTACCTGTTAGAAAGTTGGTGAAATCTGGGTACATTGCTGTAAAGAAAAAAATGCATGACCGATGGTGGAATCGAACTTCTGCCTTCCAGCACAGAAGACCGATCTCAAAAGCACGATCGTACGCATGCTTCTCTTGTTCTTGTGCCAAAGCCACTCTACGAAATTTCTGGCGCCTGTGTCACGTGCAAGATTTTCGCATTCTTCCCTCATGACAGCTAGTGCTTTGAGACGCTGTGTTAGACTATACACTGCCTCCAGATACCATGGTGACGATAGGAAAGTGCTTGGATATGCCTAATCCTTGTGCTTGTGGCTACAGGCGTTTTCACTCTGTCTTATCTTTCTATTCCTTCTTTCCCGACCCTCAGGGTAGGGTAGCCAACCAGAAGCATTTCTGGGTAACATCCCTGCCTTCTCTATTTCTTCTTGCTCCTCCTCCTTGTGATATCATTTATTGCGCTTTATCTGACTAAATTCCTAACAGATATTTACCCTACGTGGTTGCTTAGTGGCTTTGGTGTTTCGCTGCTAAGCACGAGGTCGCGGGATCAAATCCCGGCCATAGTGGCCGTATTTCGGTGGGCGCGCAATGAAAAATACCTGTGTACTTAGATTTAGGTGGACGTTAAAGAACTCCACGTCGTCAAAAGTACTCCGGAGTCCCCCACTACTACGTGCCTCATATTCATAGTGTGGTTTTGGCACGTAAAACACTATAAACAGTAATTTTCCGAACCCAATTGGGCAGGAAGTCTTTGAGCGAATTTATAATCATTGCTAAATGATGCACTTAAAACGCAATATTTTGTTCAAAAGCATCACTTTGCAGAATCACACATTTGTTTGACGCGATAAGGATGAAGCTTAGACAAAACCCACGATTTCCACGCTGGCTTAACCGCCACCCTTGCAGCTCCCGTATAACAGCAGCGCCAGAGTTTCCTCTAGTGTAGCATGATCTTGGATTGATGAGCAAAACGTGAACAAGGTGAATGCAGGAGCCAACGTTTCGACAAGTGGACTTGTCTTCTTCAAGGCGACGCACGCTTTCCTCGCCACAGTATATATAGGTGGGGTTCTTCTAAAGGGGAGAGGGTGTGAAGCACAGCACGTCTTCAACCGCATTCAGCACGTCTTCAACCGCATTCCCCGTCTTTTCCCTGGTTGATCTTGGATTGTAGCGCGAAGTGAACAAAGACACAGAAAGGAGCAGACAGGACGAGCGCTAACTCTCACCTAACTTTTTATTAAAACGAAGAACACACACATATATATATAGGTGATTGCAAAAACCACAGCATAAGAACGTGACAAGGTAAAAAACATCAGTTAAACATGTCAGGAGGTCTGGAAGTCAAAGAAGGAAACACAAAAAAAAGATTACTTCAGATTACTACACTCTTATGATTGGGGGCTCAATCCCATCGCTCGTAACCCGTTATCAAGATTGGAGTCCGGCATGAATTCGAAGGTAACTGGCCCATGCCGTCGTCCAACTTATCCACGCTGAGGACGTTGATGAAGGGAAGGACTGCATCTCATCGAGAACGAAGAATATGGGTTTATTTACAGTATAAACATGCAGTTCATCAGTCTAGCATGACTGCGAGAGAAAGTACGTCAGCGTAACACGACTGCTTGAGAGAGTATCTCAGTCTAACATGACTGCTTAAGAAAGTGTGTCGAGCATCCGCACAACAGCGGTTTATAAACACCCGGCCCCCCCTTGATTCCAAGGGGAACCGAAACGTTCGTCCAGTCATTGTAAACGCGCCGCCTCTCCCTGGGACGGCTTACACACACACACGCACACACACACACACACACACACACACACAGGTTCACGGTCCGGTCCGGAACCGAGGTCACACGGATTTCGTAGAACTCAAAGCTGACCCACGCGGCGCGCCCGAGCAGCCATTGTCCTGCGTCTTGGTCGGCGCGTGGGAAGGGGCCTCCGACGACGTTCTCGCGGCAACTCCCCCGCCCGCGGCCGACCCGTTTGGCGGTGTCGTGTTGCAGCACAAAGCCTGCTTCGTTGAACTCATTCAGTCACAACGGCGACGAGGCTAGAGCGTAACGGTGTCGTTCCTTGAAAGTTGACGCCGCCGTCGTCGCAACTGGCTGGCAACACTTGCACCTCAGCTGGGTCGTTCTTTACAACACGTATTGTGAAGGTACTGAAATTCGCATTCTAACAGAGACAAAGATGCATGGCTAACGCAAGTGTCTCTTAATCTTTTGATGTGGAATGCCTCGATTATTTCCCGTGTGGTTTGACAATTTAATCACACCAAGTAATTCTTTGCGGTCCTCGACTGCAGTTCTATTCCTTTGGTACCTACTTTTAATAGGCCACTTTTATCAGCCCTACGCATTACATGACCTGTCCAGCTCCGTCTTTTTTCGTCTAATGTCAACTATAATATTGGCTGCCCACATACGTCTACTTACTTATGCTCTAGCGCGTTAGTAAAAGCATAGACACGAAGCACTAACAGACGGTTGATGGAGCTTCTAGTGGTAGACGGTGTTTTAGTAACCTAGTGCATCAGCAAGTATGAACAGCCACCTACTAGCCCCTTTCGTAGCACCCTTGGACCCCACGTTTGCTCTCCAATCCACCTCCACTTTCCTTCTCTCACTTAACGTAATGCCTAAAATTTTTCGTACAATCGCTCCTTGCACGGTTCTTAACTTTTTCTCAAGATTCTTTGTTAAAGGGAAGCTGAAACGGTTTTCAGTTTCCATGAATTGCTGGGGTTGGGAAGAACAGACCTATTAATTTACGGTTCTGAAATTTTTTCTTTGTATTGTCAATACAAGGGGCAGAAATCGCTTTCTAAATCCCCCCCCCCCCCCCCCCCGCGGACACGCCCCGTCGCTTCCCGGAGCGCCAGGTGAGGATGCAGCCGGAGGAGACAACCGGCGAGAGTGACGTCATTCCCGGGGACCGTATGGCGGACCGGGGTGCTGGCATGTTCTGGCATGTTTCTTTGCGTCCTGAGCTTTACTAAACGACGCTACGAGAGATCTGCCGCCGTTCACGTCTGTTTCCTTTTGCGATTTTCGTGAACTGTGCTTCCTTTCTGTGCTGCGTGAGTGTCTAAAGCCAAGGGCGCCCAACATGCCCTCGTTCTGTGCAGCATTCGGCTGTGCGAACACAGGCGGGCGAGACGATGTGGTGTTTCAAATGTTCCCGAAGGACAAGAAACTTGCAGAGCAGTGGGTCCGTGCGCCGAGGAGAGATAACTTCTTGCCGACGAAATCAACTGTGCTGTGTTCAGACCATTTCCGCGACAGTGATTCTCATGGGAGCTTGAAAACCATGCGGGCAATCGGTATTCCAATTAAATCGGCGCGACTGAAGGCCGGCGTTGTTCCGTCTATATTCTCCCACAAGAGAAACACCTCACCACTTCCAAGAGCGGCCTTCGCCAAGAGGAGAAAGGGTGAGGTAAGCGTTTTAATGTGTACACGGGCAATTTTTTAAACGGATGATCGCCTGAGTGTCGAACAAACGGCCTTATACAGCGGCCTCTGACGAAGCGAGGTGGAGGCACAGCCGGGAATATGCACATGCATGCAAAGTGCTTGCTGTTTTCATCCTGTTTTTCCACTCCGCTCTGTCACGGAACGCTGTACTACGGCTGTTTGTTCGGCGATGTCTTGGTACGATGAAATAACTGGCCGGGGGTACGCTTGCGAATTCAGTGATATTTGCTATTCGTCCTACCGCGCCGTGCCCGCAGGTTTAGCTGTTCAGCATTCGTGTTCAAATCGCTCGGCATAAGGCGTTACGGTAAAATTTTCATGCTCGCGTTAGAGTAGTTGAACTCGGCGTGCAATAACTTCGTTCTGTAGATTTTGCACTCACAGCTTGCTACCAGCAGCGAAATGCCTCAAAAACGAACGTAGGCACAGCCGCGCCCGTGGCAAGGCGAACGGGCTCAAATAATGTAGTAACGTTGTGAGGTATTGAAGTTGTCAGCATTTGACGTGGTCTAGCCCAATACAGCCATCGATACTGGACAAAAAATGTTTTCTTGCCTTTAACTAGCTGTGCATCACGCATGGCAAAATTATTTGAAAGTAAATATAAAACATTACTCATTACTTTCTTAATACGTTCATTGATTTGAATTACATTACCAATTACCGCCTTCAAATGAGTAATGATATTAGTTTACGATTGCTTGCAAAAAGTTTTCATGCAAACAAGAAGCAAAAAGCAAAGTATAAAGGGACGCCAACCTTTCTTCAAGGTAACATACACTTGCCAACATTTCATGCCCTCCCCCCCATGTGCCTCCACGACACCTCAAGACACTACCAACGTTCTAGCGCCGTACACAGCTTACTGGTGCATGTTGAACGCAATTAATAAATTACTTTAGCCATGAAATTACAGACACCAAATCATTCACATTACTAAATCACTAGACAACTAGTCCATCACATAAATTACTGAAAAAGTATTTCAATTACTGTAAGTAATCCAACGGTTGTCATGTTTGCTGATATGCATGATATGCTGAATTTCATGACATCCATGCCTTGCACTCTTTCAGGTTATAGCAGAGCACCTTGAGAAGCGAGCCCCTGATGAACCTGTTCCACTACCATCACCAATCGAAGAGTTTGAAGCAGCCAGTCTAATAATAATAATATTCGGGGTTTTACTTGCCAAAACCACTTTCTGATTATGAGGCACGCCGTAGTGGAGGACTCCGGAAATTTTGACCACCTGGGGTTCTTTAACGTGCACCTAAATCTAAGCACACGGGTGTTTTCGCATTTCGCCCCCATCGAAATGCGGCCGCCGTGGCCGGGATTTGATCCCGCGATCTCGTGCTCAGCAGCCGAACACCATAGCCACTGAGCAACCACGGCGGGTAGCAGCCAGTGTGACACAGGCAGATAATGTTGAAGAGTTTGAAGTAGCCAAACGCGGCACTTATGTTCGCGATCGTGTATCAACACGCAAAAAAAAACACGGAACTTTAGACAAGCAGCGGCAAGGTGCATGACATCGCGGAACTGCACCAGTGTTTACAATCTAATGAGATCTTAGTGCTTCGGCATTCTTCCAGCAGCAAGTTCCCAGTGACACTTTAGCGCGTTTTTTCTCCCGTCATAGGAACGTGCAGCTACATGAAAAGACATATGTACCACCTAAGATTTCCAACGCGCGAGAAGGTGCACACATCGCTCTCGCGGTTGGCACACTCAACATCGTCGTTGCCCCCGTTGCCGCCATCGTTTTCTGTATCGGCTGTCGGTTCAAACATGTACGGCGAAAATACAAGCTCTCCGAGACACCGAGAACGTTCCATATTGCTTACAACTCAGCTGTGAAGCCAGAACAGAACAGCGTGCTACGCTCTGAAACGGCGGCGCCGAGCGGCGATCACCGTGAATGACGTCAAAGCGGTTCCGACCAATCACGGGCAACAGCGGCGTTCGCGCGATGCCCTGAGGCGCTGGTGCGCGTTTTCTTGCAAAAAAACAGCCGCTTGCGTTCGTTTTCGCCATATTTAAACGAGATATTCGTGTTCAGTGGACTCAAAACTGTAGAATGCCGCAGGGAACTCATTTTTTTTCGAAAAGTGTTTCAGCTTCCCTTTAACCCGCAAGTTTCTGCTCCATACATTACTACCAGTAGAATGGGTTTGAAAATACGAGGGTTAGAATTTGAATATTGCAGTAGCCGAAATACTCAGTCTAAATTAGCGGTCACAGTCAGTAATCTACGTTACATCTACCGTTGCCTCAACTTTTCACTGGGACCAGATGGTTGCAAGTGTAAAAAATGAATACCGATATCTCTGACTGGAGTGAAAGTGACAGCGGCGCAACGTTTCGGAACCTCGATGGGCATATGCCATGCACGTGTAGGGTTTGTTTTTGAGCTGAATTGAAACGCCCATGAGGCGGTGCATTCATCGCATTCTCCGAAACGCTGGGCTCAACATTCGAAGGCCTGGTCGACGTCTTCAACCGTTTACAAACACTACGTGGAACATGTATCTTCGCTGTTCTTTACGTAAGGTGGAGCTGGCTGTATCGTATCTTGGGCGCCGAGCGCCACACGTGTTCCGCGCAAGCGCATCGTATGTCGAAACGCATGCACCATGTGCATGGTGTGCAAAGAACTTATTTGTTCTTGATGCAACTGTATTCTCCCGCTTAGACACTAACTCTGGATTCCACCAAATGCCCTTGGATGACTCGACATCGCGCATTTGCACGTTCTCAGCCCCATTTGGTCGTTGCCGCTTTTTACTATTACCCTTCGGCATATCGTCCGCCCCTGCGGTGTTCCAAAAAACGCTGAATGAAATTTTCGAAGTCCTTCCCGGCGTGAAAATATACGTGGACGACATTCTGGTATGGGGCTCATCGGTAGAAGAGCAAAATGAACGTCTCAAATCTGTGCTGGTAGCAGCAACACGTGCCGGCTTAAACTTCAATCCTGATAAGTGCAGTATCGGCGTCCATGAAATCGAGTTTCTTGGAGATGTAATCGATAAAGCAGGCATCAGGCCGAGCCAGACGCTGATTAATTCTATGCTGCACATGCCGACCCCAGAAGACAAGCTCGCGGTGCGAAGGATTATTTCGGCAAGTTTCTTCCATGTTTAGCTCAAAGAACAGCTCTTCTGAGGAGCTTGATCAGACAAGACGTTGTCTTTGAATGGACCAATAACCACGAAAAGCAATGGCGAGAACTATGTGACTACCTCAGTACACAGCCTATGTTGTCGGTATTCGATCCGGCCAAAGCAACAAAAGTGCCATGCGATGCATCCCGAGACGGAATCGGAGCCGCTTTGTTGCAATATCACAACGACACATGGAAGCCCGTGGCATATCCATCGCGAGCGCTTACCGAAACGCAACAGCGTTATTCTCAAATTGAGAAAGAAGCTATGGCCGTGGTCTTTGGCTGCTAAAGATTTAATAATTTCGTCTATGGTCGCCAATTGACTGCTGAAACAGACCACCGCCCTTTGATCGCTATCTCGCAGAAGGCTATTGGTGATATGCCTCCGAGGTCGCAAAGATTTTTTCTGAGATTGCTGCGCTATCACGTTCAATTAAAATTTGTTCCAGGTAAGCAGCTCCTCCTGGCCGACATGCTGTCCCGTGCCACAACCAAGACAACGGCCTGCGACCTCGACAGCTACGATGTAGAGGTGCATGCTGTGAGTACGGTTTCCTCACTTGTTAGTGAGAACACATGGAGGCAGCTGGCTGGGGAAACGGCGCGTGACGAACAGCTAAGAAACGTGCTGCGAGATCTAGAAGCTGGAAAATACTTGGAGGGGCTGTGGAAACGATTCGACGGCGAGTTATCACACATGAAAGGAGTGTTGCTCAAAGACTACAAAGTAGTTATTCCGGCTAGCATGAAAAGATAGACACTGGAAAGAATTCATCAAGGGCACTTGGGAATCAACAAGAGCAAAGCCAAGGCAAGACAGTTTTTTGGCCAGGAATGAACTCGGACATAGAATCTTTCGTGCAGACATGTTCTATCTGCAAAAAGTATGCATATAGCCAACCTCGAGAGCCTCTAATGATGCGCCCTGTGCCGGACCAACCGTGGTACCCTGTCGGCATTGGCACTTTTGAATACGGCGGGAGGTCGTACCTGTGCGTTTACGACGCCCTGTCCAACTTTCCCGAAGTGGAGCTGCTCAAAGACACCACGACCAAAACAGTGGTTGACGCAACAAGTTCGACCTTTGCTAGACACGGCATTCCCATAGAAGTTTGTTCTGACAATGGCCCTCAATTTTCCTGTCGCGAATTCGCGTTGTTCTCACAATTGTACGATTTTAGGCATGCCATGTCTAGCCCGGGATACCCACGTTCTAATGGGTTGGCAGAAAAAGGTGTTCAGATAACTAAGCGTATCCTCAAGAAAACGACTGAAGCGAAACAAAATTTTTGGTTGGGACTGCTCGCTTTCAGGACCACTCCACTGGAGTGCGGCGCATCGCCCGCTGAGCTGCTGATGGGGCGAAGGCTCCGCAGAATTCCCGACGTTCAAGGCAACCCCAGTCACAAGGTGATCCGGCGCCTTCAAACAGACCGCTCTAGGGGATCAATGGCACGCCTGAGCCCTGGAGATACGGTCCGGATCAAGAAAGGTACATGGGACACGAAAGCGAAGGTTCTCAAGCCTGCTGGTTACCCGAGGTCGTATATAGTCGTCACATAAAACGGCACGGTGTTGAGGCGCAACCGGCAGCACCTGCTACTAACCCGGGAGCCCTTCCGACGCAGCGTGCAGGAAGACGACGAGGATGACTTCGAGGGAAACTCGGGCCAAAGAAATGGGTCGGCACCTAGCTACACAGAATGTACAGCCCCGTCTATTCCCTCTGAGCCCTGTGCCCCAATTAGTGTCTCGTCCACACCAGCCCCAAGGAGGTCGCTCAGACAACGTCGACCGCGTCAACTTCTGACCTACGACGAGAACTTCGCGCAAGTGCCTTGAACTAATGTGCCTGACAATTTTCATTAATGTTCTTTTCCCATTTATTGTTTTGTTTTTCGTACAAAGGAAGATGTATCGTATCTTGGGCGCCGAGCGCCACACGTGTTCCGCGCAAGCGCATCGTGTGTCAAAACGCATGCACCATGTGCATGCAGTGCAAACAACTTATCTGTCCTTGATAAAAAGGCACACCCCTTCTTAAAACCTACATTGGCGGCGAGGAGTTACGGGGTCGCCATCTGTCGGAAGCGTCTCCCTTGCGTAGTATGAGAGATCACGTGGCGCGCTCCTCATAGGTTTCGCTTACGGCGCTCAATAAAAACACCATGCGGCAGCCCTCCTGGACATTTATGTAGGGATTCTCAAAACGAGGGAAGTTTTCGACTGTCAACATAATAATCCTGGGCAAACTGAAAGCACAGAATCGTTTACAGATGATATCTCTTTACCGAATACGTACAGTGGACGCCACTGCGCCTGGTCGCCGCGATGAAGTCTCCCGAACCGGCTTCTTGCGTGAAAGGTAGCCAAATGCTGAGAGCAAACAATGTGAAACATGTTCCTATAGTGGGCTGTATGTATAACCAAATGGGGCATAACAGAATGGAGCCTCAATCCAGCGATCGCACGGGTTCGCAGCGACCGACTGCGCGTCTACCGACATGTCCGCGCACAATGTTTTCCTTTCGCTGTGAGCGCGTTTTCGCACCGTGCCGTGAGCTTTAGGCCGCAGCATATGAGCATTTGACAGCACCTAGCAACCATTGTTGCGTGGATGCTATCAGAACATTTCAAAAATAATTTCGTTATAGAGACTTCGATGCCTACGGCGACTGTGATGTGCCGTTGCGGCGATTCAATCTTTTTTTGTCTTGTAAATTCTTGGGCATTTCAATATTATTTCTCAAGTTGCGTCGAATTGTATGTTTATCGGTCTTCTCAGCGTGCGATTTCCCTCTGCTTCTTTTTTCTAATCCAGTGCATTAATTCTTAACACAAACATGACCATATGCCACGCCTTTCTTTAATGTGCGTCTTACCGCTCCCTTTCCGTTCCAGTGAACTTGCCAGTATCTAGCATCAACAAGTTCATAGACCAAACCATTCTGACATTAGACGGGCAGCGGGCGCGGGCGAGCGTCACAGTGCGCGTTTTCTGCTACTCACCGAACATCGCGCGGTGCCGGCGCCGTAGCAGAAATCTCCCTCGCGTGTGCGCTTGCTGCATGCCTGAGTTGTAGCCGATGGCTGTCTGCCGGTTCTAAGTTTCGCCAGCCAAGCTTCACGCCGCTCCTTGCCCTGCGGCTACGTGTGAATAAGGCTGACACCGGGCTCCGTTGCTTACGTCCAGCACTGCGGCACTGAGAAGTAACTTACCATGCTGCACGCCTTCAAAGGCAGTCGCTACCTATTATAGTAGTTTCAAATGTTGCCAAGCACACACCCAAGGCGGCAAAACCTCAACACTTAATCAGAACTACGGCGCACGCGGGACTTTACACTTTCGTTTTCAGCTCGCTTCGGCGCTTCCGAAGCAGCCGACACGGCCGCTGTGTCCACGTGATCCCTCATGTCACGTCACGCCGACGGTGGCGCCAGCCTTTCCAGTGGTGGAGCTCGCCGCCAATATGCACACATGTGCAATAAATCGGGGTTCTTTCCCCCACTGCCCCGGCCCAGCATGTTCGTCTTCCTAGACGCTACGATACGCTGGCAATGCGTGTTTTCGTGAACTGTACCGTACAAGCTGTGGCCTGTTTAATGGCGAAGGCAAAAAAAGAAGAACAAAAGAAATTGTCACCTGTTTAGTAGGAACCGGGGCATTGTGCACGCGTATTCACTGTACACGCAGTAAACGTAAGCCAAAGGTTGCAGGCGTCGCGCGCGAAGGAAGTTTGAGACAAAGATGGAGAATTACATCTAATATAAGGAAGCAAACGAGAAGAGCTGGCCCAGACACTTGCGCTTTTTCACCACATTTGATTTAATTGTATCAAATTCCGAGGTATTACGTGTCATAACCATAATCGGATTATGAGGCATGCAGTAGTGGTGGACTGCAAGGGGAGTATGGTAGCGCGATTCAAAGACGGGACAAGAGAAGACACAAAGGGACACACACAGCGCTACCATACTCTTGTCCCGTCTTTGAATCGCGCTACTATACTCCCCTTGAAGATGCATTACCAACAAGCCCACATTGCAACCCTCGTGGACTCCAAATTATTTTGACCCCATGAGGTTCCTTAACGTCAACCAAATGAACGGTACAGACCAATTTTCTGCATTTCGCCGCTATCGAAATGCAGCTGGCGCGGCCGGGATCGCACCCGCGACCTAGAGCTCTAGGTCTAGCGCAGCGCTATGCATAGCCGCTGCGCTACCATGGCGCTTTTTTTTTACATATGCAATAAAGTTATGTTTATGTCACTTACGATGGTTCGTTTTTCAGTATTTTCATTTATTTTTTGGCAGCCTTACTTTTCGCATAATGACAACATGGGCATTTTTTAATTTATTGCGAAGATGAAACGAAAGAAAGAAAAATAGCACTTAAGGCATGACAGAAAATAAGTTTCAGAACAGGCAAGAATATTGAGGGTACATGCGCCCTCTTCTTTTTTCTTATATTCAAGTGTGCAATCAAAATGCGTGTGGAATAAGCGATGCACATTATGCAATGAATCGAGAACCGAAATGGCGAAACTGTCAAATGAGGAAGCTAGTAACATAGCGTGTTCCGCCTTCTCACTTTATCACGTACACAAAAAGACATTTTCCTTGACTCTAAAACTGGCACTGTGCTTTTATTCGCAATAAAAGCGGTGGCTCAAATGGTCCGGACAATAAAAAAGCGCTAGATGCCAACATAAGCGGAAGGGACGGTTTCCCGCGTTTGGGTGGGAGTTCGCAACGTAAAATGATGCGTTACTATAAAAATAGTAAACAAACACATGTGGCGCATATTGGAAGAAAATAATATGGGGAAACGGCAATGTCAGCGACTATGACCCGGCTGTAAAACCCGCCTTTCGCTGATGCTAGGCGTCAATGACCAGGGCATGGCCTCCTGAAACTTCAGTCGTCAATATGCAGCTTACTGTGGAATCATTGATGCCTATCCTCCGGTATGTTGTTGTTGTTTTTTTTTTCAAGGGTTGGCTTGAGCCGTATGTTTGGATTTTTTAGGGTGCTATAGCTATAGAGCGCAGGGGGAATTTGCTGCAAACACGTTGACGATTGAAGGCATGCACAGCATGCAAAGCACGCCGCACATACATTTGTTACTGCCGTTATTATTTCTTGGCGCTTGTCAATTTAATTGTTCTTTCATACATATCCGCCCATACGAGTGTGTATCTGTGTGTGTATGACTGTGGGTGCCTGTGGGAGACAGTACCCCCCCCCCCCACCAACCTTGCAGAATATAAACATGCCGTTTGAACAATAGAAACTTCCATAAAACAAACGGGCCTCAAGAATTATATTTGCACCTACGTAATTCTTGCACACACACACACACACACACGCACACACACATACCCCCTCCAGCTGTGGCAGCACAGGAAGAAAACATTGTGGCTCTTACGAAACGCGAATTCCTAACGAGTAGACCATGCATCTCACAAAAGGCATAGCGCCTGCCAGCTTGCCTTGGCTACGGTAATGCTTGCCGCTAGCCCGCCAGTGCTTCGCATTTTATCTTCCCAACGTGGCTCTCCAGTACGATTACGAACTGGTAAGTGCTGAAAGGTTTCGGTGCTTTAGCGCTGAAGTGGGTGTGCGAGAGTATCCCTGCAGGTAGTGGACGTACCGGCAATTTTCCCTAGTAGCTCAGTGAATACTTACCGTGGACAATCTCCTTAGCACAAGTGGCGTTTCGAGTTAGAAGAAGGCCAACAAACGAACCCTATTCTGCCACCTACGAGCCATCAACACTGGCTGATTCATGTCGGTGCAGCGTCCTTGTTTGGCATTAATTTAGAAATTTCGGAATCACATATAAGCCGGACCGCCTGCTAGGGATATCATTTGCACGAAGTCATGAATCATTGCTTTGTCGACGAACATATGGCTAGGATTGTCGCTCAATGCACGCATCTTTGCTATGCAAAGCACGCAATCTTGATATGTGCCATCCAATAAATGCGCAGCTAAAGCAGTGTTGGGGTTACAGATACATTTTAGTGCCAGTTCAATAAAATGCTTGCCCACCAAGCGCTTGCGTTACTAGCAGCCATATTCACCCAATAAAGTGAGTAAACGAGTGCCTCCATGAGTTCAAACGGACCTTTTAATTATCCCAAAATGTCTCGTGGCTGCGCCGTTTAAAATAAACGCAGGTTCTGAAAGCATATTATAATTTTAAAGTATACAGACTATTGAAGACTTCGCTGAACAAAGACTTTGTTTTGTAAGGGCTCCGTCGCTAAGTCATCTGCTTCATCCGTCGGCAGCACGGTTCACACAACGAGTGCGTTACGGGAACGTATGCCTTGCTGATGTCCTCTTTTACCTCGTTAACCACAGGGTCTGCTTGTCTCTCGGCTGTGAGGTGCAGGTAGCTCACTTTGAAACTACTAATTTTGCGCTTATTTCGGCTTTCTTCAGACATTAAATTAGCTTTCCACCTGGTGTTTCAACTTTGCACCAAGCTCATAAAACAAGGCTTGTTAAGCACGTAACAATAGGATTTCGTCTGTGATGCTCGTACGCTGCATTTGATGTGTTCGTGATGTGCTGTGGAATGACTCCTTCTTCTTTTTACCTTTTTCCCCCTCTCCACTTTAAGGGGTGGGCATTGTGCCTTTTAGGAGATAATTGGCAGGCCGCTTCTTTTTAACCTTGCGTGATGTTTATAAAGGTTTAAGTGATTATTATTATTTACCGCAAAGATAACATAACAAACGCAGATTTGAACACGCGCGCATTGTATGTGCCCAGCGGGTATCCACTAAAGCGTAGCCATCGATGCGCTACCTAACGGTCTAGCAGTGAAAACATAGCAGCGTGAATTGAGACCCACAAGAAAGCCAGCGGGCGCTATGGTTATTCACAAGTTAAAGCTGATATGCCTTTTCTGCAGGTGAGCAAAACAAATCTGAATAAGACACAACATCTTCTTCTACACTGTAAAAATAACGATCCTTCCCGCAAGAATCTCTCGAAAAAACTACGTGGCTTGAATAGACGGTTACTATTCTTAGGAAAGATTTTAGGTCCATGGCCAACAGAAAGATTTCGAACCATTGCTGCGCGCGCTTTAGTACAATCTTGGGAGGAATAAAAAATATCTCAAAATACTTAATCATAGAATAGTTATAGCTCGCATTGTTATTATTAACAGACACCCTTAATTACACGTACATTGCGTTTTCGTGTTAATATAGCATTTGTATTTGTTGTATTTAGAGTGCGGCATTCAAGTGCCCATTATCTTCTGTGTGAACATTATGGTTTTGTGAACATTTTTGCTGTTTGAACTCATGTGTTGTGTGTGAACATTTCGGTTTTATGAGTGTTTATGCGATGTAAACTCTTCTGTTGCGCAAGCATTTATTTCTATTGCCGTACTGAGACATCGGACAACATCTGCAGGTTTGGAGTTTCGCCTGACACCGGCAAAAGATGCCGAGAGCGAGTGGGGCTATACTAATCCAGGTAGAACCACATTAGGAAGGCCGACTAAGCTTCAACAAAGACACTCCCTCCCCAGAACAGGAATTAGCCTCCCTGGTGCAATATTCGGGCACTACCTCCCGAATCATTCCTACAATTAACCCATGGCCCTCAGTCCCCAGCAGCTGCGGAGCAACTGACAAAGGCGGCGGTCAGACCTGTAACACAGCAGAGGGTGCTAAGACTCTCTGGGTCCGGACAGGCCCAGAGAGTCTGGAAAGTGACCCTTACAACGTATAGCACCCGAGCCCTCTCGAGTGAGGCTAGCTTAGCATGGCTCTCTGAGGAATTATCAGATATTGTTTGGGGTATCATCGGCCTTAGTGAGATTAGAACTGGTGAGGCTTATACATTGCTGAATAGCGCACATGTCCTCTGCTATAGAGGTCTTCCAGATAATAAGCAATACGTGGTAGGATTCCTAATGCATAAGGACATAGCGGGCGACATTGACAAATTCTACCGCATTAATGAGAGGGTAGCCGTAGTCTTAATTTAATATAATAAGAGGTACAGATTAAAGGCAGTACAAGCCTACACTCCAACATCCAGTCACGATGACGATGAAGTAGATCATTCTTATGAACATGTTGAATTAGCGATGAGAAAAGCGCGAACTCAGTATACTGCAGTAATGGGCGACTTTAATGCAAAAGTGGCGAAAAAGCAGGCTGGTGAACAATCAATTAGCAACTACGGCGTTGATTGTAGGAACTCTAGAAGAGAGCTGCTGGTAAAATTCGCAGGAATGAATAAGCTTCAAATAATGAACACCTTTTTCAGGAAGCGTAGCAACAGAAAGTGGACCAGAAAAAGACCTAATGGTGAAAGAAGAAATGAAATTTATTTCATAACTTCTGCTGATCCAGGCATAGTGCAGGATGTAGAATGATAGGTAGGGTAAAGTGCAGTGATGATAGGTTAGTGAGGGTTATGATTCACCTCATTTCGAAGAAAGAAAGAGTAAAATTGGTCAACAGCTCAGCCTAGAGGGAGTGACGGTGAAAGCAGACAAATTCAGACTGGTACTTGCAAACAATATGCATCCTTAGAACAAAGAGATGAAGATGGCATAGAAGTAATGAATGAAACCGTAACTAGGCTGGCTTCAGAGGCAGCAATGGAAGTGGGAGGCAAGGCACCACAGGAACCAGCAGGCAAGCTCTCCCAAGTAACTTAGGGCCTAATAAAGAAACGACAAAGAGTGAAAGTGTGCAACTCAAGAGATAAAATAGAATTCGCGGAACTGTCACAACTGATCAACAAGGCGAAAATAAGTAATATTCAAAACTATAATGTGAGAAAGACTGAATAAGCCGTAAAATATGGACGCAGCCTGAAATCAGTGGGATGGAAAAGTGCATAGGATAAATCAAGATGTATGCACTGCAAGATAAGCAGGGTAATATTATCAGCGATCTCGAAGATATAATAAAAGCAGCGGAAGAATTATATACTGATCTGTACAGTACCCAGAGGAGTCAGGATCCCTAAATTAGAAAAAGTAATGAACAGGATACAGAAACTCCTCCTATATCTAGCGATCAGATCAGGAGGGCCTTGGCAAGACATGAAATGAGGAAGTGCGGCAAGAGAAGATGGAATAACAGTCGATTTAATCAATGATGGAGGAGACATAATGCTTGGAAAACTGGCGGCTCTTCATACGAAGTGTCTATCGACTCCAAGGGTCCCATAAAACTGGAAGAATGCAAACATTATACTAATCTACAAAAAGGGAGACGTTAAAGAATTGAAAAATTATAGGCTCATTAGCTTACTCCCAGTATTATATGAAATATTTATGAAAATAATCTCCAACAGAATAAGAGCAACACTGGCCTTTATTGAACCAAGGGAACAGGCTGGCTTCAGGAAGGGACACTCTACAATGTATCACATCCATGTCATTAATCAGGTTATCGGGGAATCCGCAAATTACAATAAGCCTCTCTATATCGCTTTCATAGATTACCAAAAGGCATTTGATTCAATAGAGATACCAGCAGTCATAGAGGCATTATGTAATCAAGGAGTACAGACCGCTTACCTAAATACCTTGGAAAATATCTACAGAGGTTTCACAGCTACCTTAATTACACAAGAAAAGCAGGAAGATACCTATAAAGAAAGGGGTCAACCAGGGAGACACAATCTCTCCAATGCTATTCACTGCGTGCTTGGAAGAAGTACTCAAGGTATTAAACGGGAAGGCTTAGGAGTAAGGATCGACGGCGAATTTCTCAGCAACCTTCGGTTTGCCGGTGACATCGTTCTATTCAGCAACAATGCAGATGAATTACAACAAATGAGGACCTTAACAAACGGAGTGTGAGAGTAAGGTTGAAGATTAATATGCAGAAGACAAAGATAATGAATAACCCGTCGCGGTTGCTCAGTAGCTATGGTGTTGGGCTGCTGAGCACGAGGTCGCGGGATTGAATCCTGGCCACGGCGGCCGCATTTCGATGGGAGCGAAATGCGAAAACACCCGTGTACTTAGATTTAGGTGCACGTTAAAGAAACCCAGGTGGTCGAAATTTCCGGAGTCCTCCACTACGACGTGCCTCATAATCAGAAAGTGGTTCTGGCACGTAAAACCCTATAATTTGTTTTTTAAATATAATGAATAGGCGAGCAAGGGCTCAAGAGTTCAAACTCGCCAGTCAGCCTCTAGAGTCTGTGAAGGAGTACGTTTACCTAGGTCAATTAATCCCTTGGAACGCTGATCATGAGAAGGAAATTCATAGAAGAATAAAGATGGGTTGCATCGCATAGGGCAGGCATTGACAGTTCCTGACAGAAAGCTTACCATTATCATTGAAAAGGAAGGTGTACAATCAGTGTATTTTATCAGTGCTGACATATGGGGCAGAGACTTGGAGGCTGACAAAGTAGCTTGAGAACAAGTTAAGGACCGCGCAAAGAGCGATGGAACGATGATTGCTAGGCTTAACGTTAAGAGACAGAAAGAGTGCGGTTTGGATGAGAGAGCAACAGTGTACAGGCAATATTCTAATTGACATTAGGACAAAAAAAAATGGAGCTGGGCAGGTCATGTAATGAGCTGGTTAGATAACCGTTGGACTATTAGAGTTACATAATGGGTAATGGGTAAGTTGCAGAATGGGAAACGCAGTGGGGGATGGCAGAAGGTAAGGTGGAGCAATAAAATTTGAAAATTCGCGGTAGCTAGCAAAAATCGGTTGGCGCAGGACAGGGGTAATTGGAGATCGCAGGGAGAGGGTTTCGTCCTGCAATGTACATAAAATATATATAGGCTGATCATGCTGATGAATACGACTTAGTACGGGAATGTTCGTTCATGTGTTTATTTGTCAGTTTGGTGATTGTTGACAAACTTCCGACGATAACTATCATGTACGAGAAGAGGAGTAGCCGGCGCCATACCTAGGCACCAACCTCTCCTCAAATACTATTGAAAAAATAAAAATAATAAAATCTGGCGTTCGACCAACGCATGCTAGGGTTGCGACTTGTAGAGGTTCACTTTTTCCATCAAACTCTATGCATATTCAAGGTGTAAGCTCTGTTGATCTTGAAAACGTTGAGCGTGTTTCCCTAGAAGACACTCTAAAAGAAAGGAGGCCGGGGGGGGGGAGAAAGTACAGACTAAATGAGACACCTTGAATAATGGCAGAATATGTTTCAAGACAAGGTTAACGGCAAATAATGGACAAACGGCAACACGAAGGAAATGATTTCAGGCAGCGAGTTAGTGCTGATGTTTTTCTTGTTCAGGTCTGTTTCCTCTAGGATACGAAGGAAATTCACAGGAGGTGCTTCAATATCGATCGTTTATACGATCGTATGATACGATCCCCAGCTTTTCCTCGCTTCGCGGCCACTTCTACTTTTTTATTAATCTGTAGCTTCATCTTCGAGTCACCTTCCAAAGAAAGAATCGCAGTTTCATTTAGGTGTCGCCGTCAATGTCACCGGCATAATCACTTTTCTAACCGCACAAACGCAACTGTACAAACACGGGCAAATATAAATTAAGGAAGTATTATTATTGAACACTGCTACAGAGCGCTTAACTTAAGCCATTATAATATCAGATCTGGCATGCATGGCGAAAGTAACTTGAAAGCTGTTTGTTGACATGCGCAAAGAGGCCAGCCGTTCCAAGTATTTTTTATTGCTAATTTGTACCAACTATGTTCCTCCTTTCTTTACCTATTGCGTCGACATATTATTATCTTTGTCGCATCTAATAACATTGCCTTCACACGGCATTTAAAGCGTACGAGAAGACATCGTTTTGACCCAGCTGCTAGACCTTTGGCCACCCAGTTGGCCATCTCCTGAACAGGTAGAGACGGCTAAGACGGTCGTCCAAAGGTCCGTCCTTTCCATTACGCCATCGTCGTTATGCTGACGCTAGCACGCCGCCATCGCCATCGTCTCGTCGTTGTCAGGCCACCTTCACAGCCTGAGTTTCATCCCAGCTATGTCACAAAGAAAAACGAAACTGCGCATCTTAAGCAACTAAATCATAAGCAACAACCCAAGCAAACGACATGGTGACGATAAATCATTTGCATGTTAAAATAGTAGAAGTGAGTTCTTGCTCTGCGGTTACTCCTGCAATGCAAGAAATTTCAGATATATGTCAGATTGTACTTCCACGCACGAACAACGTCCTTAATGTTCCTAATCCAATGCGTAAACCGACGCCACTATAGTGAAGCTTAGTAGTTCAAGTGACGTCGAAAGCTGGCGCAAATGACTCCTCAACTTTGTCTTCTGCTCTTTTAATATACGGTCTGAATATGCAGATATATGTGAGAGGCCAACAAGCGTGGGCAAGATATTAAGAAACTATTGGACTTCCACACAGCAAATTCACTATCCAGGCCCATACAAACGCGAAAAAAGATATGACTAAATAAAACGGGTTGCTTTCGCCAGTTCGTGTAATTTCTGCATGATTTATGTTCTTGAGCTTAGCACTTGTGCCTGTATTACCTTTGGCGATAGGATCGGTAGTTGTGCTAGATCGCACTTTCGAGCTGTTGGCGGGATCAGTTATGCATTGTAATTTGCCACTCGCGTTTCATTTGCCCGCGATACTACAATCAATGGTCGTTGACTGAAGCTAAGTGGTTTTCTAGTTTCCTGCAGTCGATATGCTGCTTTTCTTTGTGATATGCTAAGGCCCTAGCAATAACTTTTGCCATTGTTCTGGCTAACTTTCGACAGCGGGAGTGCCTTACGCCTTTAACGCTTCGCTCATTCCTTGCTTCCTGCGCCGTGTTGAGTAGTCAGCGGGTATTCGCTAACTTTCTCGATTTCTTGTCTTCATATTAACGCGATAGCGTTAAGGAGCTCGTGTCGCAGAAAAGCCGGTGTCGTCGGCGTCGGCGTCGGTGTCGGCGTCCGCGGCGTTGGCCGTGAGCGATAAATCAAGGCAGGCACTTCATAAATAAAAAGCAACTTCCAAGATGGGCTGGGTGGGAATCGAACCAGGGTCTCCGGAGTGTGAGACGGAGACGTTACCACTGAGCCACGAGTTCGATGCTTCAAAGCGGTACAAAAGCGCCTCTAGTGAACGCGGTGTTGCCTTAGAAACGAGCTGTTTCTAAGGCTCAGGCGTGCGTCGCTTGCTCAGGCGCACATTTCGTTGTCGCGCCGAACGCTGCGTTGCTCGACGCTCACCGCGTCCGATGCGGGGCGCGTAGTCGCTGCGCCGTAGCCCATTGTCTTACACCCCTTGGCGGGTCGACGGGAACGCTGTCGCGTTCCACTCTTGAAGGCGAAGCTTAAGCGTCCTCCAATTTTTTTCTCTCTGCTCGTCCTACATCGCCACGGTACACCGCAAAGGTAGCTCATCTTGTACAAGGATGCACTGCTCGCAGAGAAAATTTGCATCCTCTTTCGTATTACAATAGGATAAAGGTTGGACTAGTTGCGACTTGGACTAGTTGCGATATTCGACAATACGAATATCGGTTTGGACTAGTTGCGACCGCGAATGATACATTGTTTACCCAACGGTTGTTCACTTCGCGTTAGCGGCTTAACTTCAGTCTCCCACGCTGTTTTCAACTTATACTGTCAGGCAATCTAAACGAAATCGAGTGTTCGTCTGCAAAAACGTTTTTTTTTCTGTTGTAGCCTTAGCCTTCTCCAGAAGGATTCCACTGTTTACTCTCCAAAGACGTCTTTAAAAGAATACCCCGTCATGCAGACATGAAGACAGCGGGACAGAAGCCCCACAGAGGCAGCCTGCAGGCTACGCGAGGAGGAAAGCACCGCCGATGACCAAACACGCACCACTCGGACTCAAGCTCCATTTCGTTAGGCATAATTAACCCTGTAAATGTGCCTTTAAGCAAACGAGTGATCCACGCCGAACTATCTTGTTTTCTCGCTGTGCCAACAGCCAGAGTTTGCAGGACCGCACTCTCGTCCTTGTACTAAGTGCACAGAGACTTTCTGGATTCACGGTCGATAATACATTAGTACATAGCTGAACACAAACGCCCCAATGTTGACAGAGACGAAGATGGCCCAGGGATGCAATGGAGGTTTAGCTTGTGATCAAAAGCGCTGTCTCAGCAAGCCTAACCAGCAGCTTCATGCCGTCCACACGTGAGTTAGTGTTGTCTAGCCTAATTCAGGGAATCGGTTAAGCTAGGGTATTCCAGAGGTGCCCCACTTGTTGCCTTCCAGTGAAAGCCCTGTTAAAAACATCGTTTTTCTTTGCTCTGACTTCACCGTCTACTTTGCGTCACGTGAGTTAAAGCACGCTGCGTTATTTGCGCCATGCATTCAGGCTGGAATTTGGCCGAACTGTAGTTGATTCTTTGGGGAACTTTTTCTTTGACTGTTAGTTGCCATTTTTGTGCAAATAGCCCAAGGAGTGTAGACTTCTGTGTTGTAAACACGCGGAACTCGGACACACTTTCTGTTGGGTGATGGCGCGATTTTTTCAGCTTTACTCATGACAAATGAGGAAAAACTAAGGATATGCCCTTTTTTACGTGATCCCGTATTTAATACAACATGCTTAAGCTATGGACAAATAAAAAGAGCACACGACATGTTCTGTGAATATACATCTTCGAGAAAAAATATGGTAATGTAAAGCGGGCATACATGCTTTTGATGTATGATACACTGTATTAGACCTCTGGATTACTTAGCTAATGACCGCTGGTTACATTTAGCCTTCCCTTCATCTGATGCCGCGGAAGGGCAAGCCACATGCAAAAAGCAACAATTTCGAAAAGTTCGGGAGAAAAGAAAGGAAGGGAGGTCGTAGTTGCGCAACTTAGCGTCATCTTTCACCATTACGTAGACACATCTGTCTTAATCTTAAAGGCTCGTGGAACCATAAATTAGGATCCCTCACTAATGCACTCGCAGACCTCAAGGCACGTCGTCATGCGCATTCGTTACTTTTACAGCTCACTGCGTATGTAATCATATAGTTAGCTTCCTAATTAACAACAGCTTGGCCAAGTGACAAGGAGTAGCCGGTGCCACCATAAGGGCGCCAACCTCTCCTAATATTCATTTCAATAATAAAAAGAACACCTTCAAGCTGCTTGCTTTCCGTGTATATAGTTCACCAAACGGCAAGCGGCAAGCGCCATATTGAAAACCACAGTATTTCCCATTACTGCAATCGTTTTCCCTATATGATTTTCGCGATCAGAAGTCACACTCATTGCTGACTATGCCTTGATTACCATACAAATCATTTTGGAATACCGACCTTAACTGTCATCGCAGCGGAGGGCTACGAATTCATTGTTGCAATTCTTACAGAAAAAAACCCTGCATAATTGGGTTCAGCATTGAGAAGTATGAACTGTTATTCGGTGCCATTAATAGCAATGATTGTGTGCATGTGTTCGATTTACCTTTATTTATATTCAAGCACGTCACAAATAAAAATTTATATTTCACTTCAGCCACTCAGTACTCGACGTGATTTTGCGCTCATATCTTTATTTTACAAGTACGTTCATGCGGATAGTAAATCTTTGCGGTTTCAAGTCGCACCTTTGAAATCTCGCAGATTATGTAATCACCTCAGCTTCACGCGCATCTACGGGAACACTCATGCATTCGATTGGTCGGCGCTTCCTCATGCCATTCGATTGTGGAACGCTCTTCCTGATTTCATCGTCTCCGAACCTGATCCCGATAAACTCCGCCAGCTCATCAGTTCATATTCCACCGCCTAACTTCAATAAAGTGCATGATGTTTTTTCTACTTTCTCCAGTTATGTGCGCTCTTGTTTGTGAGCTCATTATTTCGCTTATTATTCTTGTATTCTTTTTTAGTATTGTTCAGTATTTGTACTGGAGTGGCAACATTACTTTATTTCTTTATTTCTTTTTTGTGGTGTTCTTTTTTTTCATCGTTTATTGAAAGAACTGTATCGTTCGTCTTTTTTCTGATATGTACATTACCAACCCTGTTATTTTTGTCCAATGCTTTAATGCTCGTATAAGATGTGCATACATTTTCCACTGTCTATTAATAATGTATGTCTATTATGGTTTGTTATGTGCCCTATATGCTCTTTGAATCCTTCTGCAACGCCCCCCCCCCTTACCCAATGCCTCATACGAAGCCTGTAAGAACATTTTAAATAAATAAATAATAAGTAAACAAATTAATTAATTAATTAATTAATTCGTACTTCTCTCTCACTCTCTCTCTATCCAGTGCAGGACAGCAAAGCGGATTTCTGCCTTGTAAACCTTCACGCCTTTCCTTTCGTTCGCAGCTCTAAAAAATTAAATTATGGGGTTTTAGGTGCCAAAATCACTTTCTGATTATGAGGCATGCCGTAGTGGAGGAGTCCGGAAATTGCGACCACCTGGGGATCTTTAACATGCATCTGAATACACGGGTGTTTTCGCATTTCGCCTCCATCGAAATGCGGCCGTCATGGCCGAGATTCGACCCCGCGACCTCGTGCTCCGCAGCCTAACACCATAGCCACTGAGCAACCACGGGGGGTAGTTCGCAGCTCTGTCATAACTTTCGTTCGCATCTCTTTAATAAACTGTTTTACTAGCAATGTCTTATGCTTTCTTGTACATCGCCTGCGCTATTTTTTTTTCCACAAACTAAAGATAGCTTTCGCATATGGAAGGCCTTGAAAATCAGAACATCTGATAGCACGCCTGCGCCTGTATTATGAGCGCTCTTAAAGGACTCCACCATCTGTAATAATCAAATGCGGGCGACAAAGGGAGCGTCAGGCTGGAGTCAACGTTCCTTCAAGGAGACCTGTTTACCTTTGTTGTAATTTTAGGCTTTTTACACCCGCTATCGACGTGCGACTAAAGCGAGGAGCTTTCGGCTTAAGTTATTTTTCCTCTGGGATTAGCGCTTACGTTACATTGATTAGCACTCGCGCGACTACTTCGCAAGCAGTTGTTCTGGGCTAGTGAGCAGTGCCAAGTGTGTGCAGGCACCACCCGCCTTAAAGACAAGAAAGATACAACATAGAATCCGTTTTCGAATAGACTGCACTAGAAGGCCAGCCGACTTTGGTATGGCGCAAGCTCATCTCATTGCTGTGCGTCGCTTTTTTCCTCTAAACCAACTAGAAAATTCTAATTAGAACAGAGAATTAGGCGGATCATCTTGGTGTTGAGTGCTTAATTCATGAATTCGCCTGCAGATGTAAGCGCCATTTTGTTCGTTACTTGTTTCTTGAACCATTCCTTTCAACAAAAAAAAAGCTTGGGCAATTTTTATTAACACAGGATAAGATAAGCTAAACATGAATAAAAAGGTTCTTAGCTGGCTCTCCAACTCAGTGATTTCGATAGAACGGACACGATAATAAAAAGTTCTTAAATGCGTAAGCATTTCTATGCCTACCCAACGAGGAAACGCGTCCGTCCGTGACGTAGCGCTTATCGCTATATAGACATTACTGTACAAAGCAGAATTAATTCGAAATGAAAAACGTTGGCAGTGGAGAGTTTCGAACATATACGACTCCACGCTCAGAAGCCGGGTATCTTACCCAGCGGGCTCGACAACCACGATTGCAGAAGGCGAATATATCTGAACCATATGAATGTGTTGTACAGGCGGTACAAAACAAATGTCGAAGGAGAACACTTTCTATAAAGCCTTCGTTGAAATATTTGGTGATGTTGGAATAAAACTCATTTATAGGACCTCATGTGGAACCGACTTGCGACATTGTAGACATCAAGAAAATTATAATTTTGCGAAAATTTAACGCGAAATAAGCCACATCTCTGATGCGTTTTGGTGGTCGCCGGATGCGCCTTCCGTTAGACGGAAATGCCACCGATCTGCGAGGGCTCGTGGGCTTCGTGTCGTGAAACACAGACAAACACAGTAGTCAGTGAGTCGACAAGGATGATAACGACTGTTGAAGGGTTATACGGGTCTCATCACGGTTGATAATTGTTCGACGCGGGTGGATATGGTGTTAAAGGGCGATAAAGGCTCACAATGGTCGCAGCTATTCTGATAGGGTTAATAAGCAACGATAAGGGTTGATAAGGCTTGGATCTAGTCCAATGAGGTTCACAACGACAGGCAAGGGTTGATAAGGGTTTTACTCGACGGATCAACTCTTTCTTTTTTGCCTGGGTAAAGTGGCCAAACAGAAGAAGAGAAGTTGGGATCAAGAGCTTCGTCAGACTTCTAGCTCCATTTGATGTCGTTGATGCCTTTCCAAGCATGGAGAAGTCGCCCCCGTTAGAGTGCGAGAAATATGATCCGAAAGGCGTGAATCAATGTGCGGAAATGCAACTTGTCTGACTCGATCGCTGGGAAATAGATGCGTCATTTTTATTTTCTCATCGACGTCTTCATACTGACGCCTCACTCATCACCCTTTTTTCTTCCTTCCTGCATCTCTTTTTTTTCGTTTTTATCTTTTAGCGCTGCGTAAAAGAGCTATTTTCTTCCCGGTGTGGTGGAAAAGGATAGAGATAATTATAGACGGCGTTAAAGAAAAGAAGACACTGGTACAAGAGTTCACATCGATAGCTAACGGGCAGTTAAAAATGATAAAATCCACCCAAAAGAAGTTTCGGTGTTATGCCTTCTCATATATATATATATGTATATATATATATATATATATAGACTGTCTTGAGTTCAGGCAGGAGTGAGCAAATACAGTGCAAAAAAAGCAAAGAAATACATTGAATAGAAATTCACTACAAAAATATGGAAAGAGCAAGAAACGATGCATCACTCATGTATAATATATATATATATATATATATATATATATATATATATATACACGTCATAAGAAGCCATCAAATATTGACGCCAAGGACAACATGCTATGAATTTAGCATGTCTTTCATTCATTTAGTAAGTACAGGTAATTGCCCCTATGTTGGCCTTGGTGTCGATGTTTGTTGGCTTCTTATGATAAGTGTAGTAAAAATCGGGCCTTTCGGTTGACCCCCCTTTCTTCTCGCGTATATATATATTGCAACTGACGGCGTGGCGTGTTCAGGAACACGGCCAGCTACACTTCTCGCACAGGCAGCATGTGTGTCGAGTGAGCTCCTGAAAAACACTTTGCAATATGGTTAACGCCGTTTAAATCGTTAATCCGGGAGCTCAAAAAGGTACGCTTATGCACATCTCTGGGAATTGCTGCTAAAGCGCCGCTGAGTTTCTTGTTGTTGTTGTTTTCTTTCTTCGAAGTCGGGCACGTTATTTTTTATTTTATTTTTATTTCAATACCCTAAAGGCCCAATGCGGGCATTACATAGGGGGGGATTCATCAAAGAAAACCTATAAATATACAACACTGGTTATAAATGGCTGAAGACAGAAATAAACATGTTAAGAAGCCATGTACAAGTTATTAAGAAAAAAAATGGCTAGGAACAGGAACTGGAAAATTGCACATGTAGCAAATTCCACAAGAAAAAAAAAAGCACCTTCAGAAGTTGCAAAACATGGCATCTAACATTTCACGAAACGATACGGCCGGCACGCACAAAAAAAAAGAAAGGAAAAAACAACGACGCACATCATTTTACGTTGGATTTTTCTAAGTATGACCAAAGAGCTGTTTGAAATGATGATGTTTGACCAATAGCCGCAATGCTAGAAGGAAGCGAATTCCACTCTTCGATAGCCAGGACCAAAGGTGAGTATTTGAATCGTTCTGTTCGAGCGAAAATGGGTTTAGTCTTCTTCGTATGATCTACACGAGCCGATGTGTGCGGCGCCGGGAGAAGATGTGAACTTGCAAATGGTGTGCGATTGTGGTAGAGAGTGTGGAAAAAGGATAAACGGCTGAATTTTCTGCGCATGACCAGAGGCGGGAGATGGAGCGATATTTTCAGGGATGTTACACTTTGATACCGAGAGTAACGGGAAAGGATGAATCGTGCAGCCTTGTTTTGTATAGGTTCTATTGATTCTATAGATTCTATAGATTCTATTTTGTAATTTCACTATCGGGACAAGCAGGATTTAGTAGCACATACAACGGCTAGAAGGAGCGGGATGATTGGACCGTGTTGAAGCAGAAGACAGAAACAAAAACATTGAGTCTTGAATTTGTTTGCAATATATTGGATATACATATGATCACTGGCGCAATATACCGTTAGAACTGTTGGTACATCCACGATAAGAAAAATAGAACATCTGGTTCGTTTCCCGAGCTCGTTTATTTTGACCAATCGTTTGCTTCTTAATTCTGAACGCTCCCGAACACATTGCAGTATAATTATCTGCATTACTCCCGTCTTCTCTATTGTATCAACCTCCAATCGCCTCTAATTAGTTCACTTTATTTCTACATTCGCCCAGCACCTTGCGCACGGTATGCATTGTAGGCGCTTATAACAGATGACAGTACACACATTAGCACTCTTGCAAATTAGATTACTGCGTCCAGCTGTGCTCATGCTTGGTCGAGCATGCTTTGTTGTCTTTTTCTGGCGATACTGCCAGTCTCGTTTCTTGCAGTTCATTCTCTTGGGAACTGCTATAATTCTGGCTTCTCGCGAAGGTGGTGTCACAACCTCCCTTTGTACCACCGTCCCAACTGCTGGCTTTATGCTTGTATAACGAGTTTTCAAAAGAGCAAGAGACGACAACTGAACACACAACATCGCGTTGCATGGCACTGCGTGCTTTGACAAAAACAATCTCCGAAATTACGTGAAATGTTTCCCTTTTTTTTTACTGTTATTATTATTCTAGCGAGGTCTGAAGCTCGCGTTTGTTGATGCTCGGATTTTCTGTTTTCTTCTAAGCTATTTTTTTTGTCGATTACATGCGGCTGGCGATGCCCTCCGTTGTTTTTAGGCACGCAGCATGCTTGCTGTTTAAGTGCGTTGCCACGGTCTGCTTCACAACTTCCGCTTTCATAACTTAGTGCGCCTGTGGGCGGCGTAGAATGTCCTTGTATTTGCTCTTCAACGGGCACTCACATTATGAAAATTGAGCTGTGACAACGTCGTCAGGTAATTGCTTCCCTACTTGTCTAATTACGTGGGCTAATAAACATTGTCTGCAGCGCCGTGTCTTCTTGCATAAGTAATTACTGAAACAGTGTCGTGTGGCAGGAGAACGCAATAGAGTTATCAAATGATAATTCCACGCAATTACAGCAACATCATAAGTTAACAATAGCTACGCAAACATAAGTAAAATATTTCAAAGAATATTCTATTTACCACGGAATATACGGAATGAAAAAGAATTCCCAACGTTCATTAACCCCAAGGTATTAAAAAAAAATGCAGCTTTCATTTTGCCCACCCTTAACTGTTTCGCTAAGAGTACTGTATGATTATTTAGGGAATGGAAAGTCCAAATACTGACGCCAATCCCGAAAAGATCCCCCCACAGCAATGGCTAGCAGAAAAGAATACTCTTCATATGCTATATACGATGATTGACAAGATGGAAAATTCCAGTTGCGTTTAGTAGTGTTGTTTGTGCACATCAATGGCAGAAAATTGCAGTTGAAGAATGGCGCTTAGCCGAACTTTCCGGCGACGTTCGAATGCAGGCCAATGCACGCTCGTTTACCACCCTTTTAACAAAAATCGCTCGCTTTCGCGCCGCTGAACGAAAAACTGAATTTAGACCTAGCTGCCGCCTAGGAATATGAGACCTTCGAATGCTCGACAATACTGGCGAATAATTATTGGGCTCGAGTCGCTGATGCCGCACTTCGTGCGTTATGTCTCATTTCAGCAGGACGAGACAAAAAGGTGGGCTAAGCTAAAATGTAATCGCACATTTTGACACTTACAGAAATATTTATTCCGCTCTATCTCTCATATATATATATATATATATATATATATATATATATATATATATATATATATATATATATATATATATATATATATATATATATATATATATATATATATGCATTATTACGATATTCTCGGGAGATACTCGAGAGACGAGCCGCCGCGAGAACGACGATGAAGTTCGTCTGTGCCTTGGCGCGGACGAGTGTCGGCCTGGCTGTCTGGCTCCAGTGTCAAGAGCCTGTACATAGACTCTTTCAGCTGTGTCGTTCTACACGTAAAACTATATATATATATATATATATATATATATATATATATATTCTAGCTCAGCACATGCGACCAGAGGGGTCCTTTCATCACACATCATTCATGCTTGCGATTGATATGAATTTATTGACTGAGCAGATGTTTATTGGGTTGATTTGTGTTGTTTATTGACTTCGATATGATACATGAGAAGGGCACTGGGAACAACTCCTAATTCATTCTTTGACAAAGGAAAGCAGAGTTGCGAACAGAACTGCTTGAAATCCCTATAAAAGCCTAGAAGCTTCCGGGTAAATATTGATCACCTTCCCGAGTTCATCACTGCGCACCCAAGTGCACGAGGGTTTTTGCACTGCTTTCGGTACTCGCGGCATCTTAATCAGCAGCAGAACGCGATGGCCACCAAGCCACAGAAGCACGGACTCATCGCGGCGGGTGCGGCATTTTCTCGACGCCGCTACATGAGAACGGCAATCCGACTTGACGTGTTCAACCTCAGGCGTATAAGATGGGTTGCCTGCACAAGATAAAAAAATAAGGCTATGGATTCTCTGTGTTGTTCCACTGTCTTATTATACCGCATATCTATATTGGTATCTGCTTCGTTCCAATGCTCAGGACTATCTGTGCAGGGCGCTTTCTGTGTGTTGACTTTGGCGTGTCCGTGTTCCTGATTTGCGTCGCCTGACATGTAATGCGGATGGGCAGCGCTATACCGCCTATGGCACGGCCGCCTATACTGATTGAAACTGGAAAATTAGTCTTCAACATTCAGCTCATTGTCGCAAGCCCTCCATGCTGTCTGAATGTTTTAGTACACTGCGGAACAAAATGCGACAGGACAGGGGCTGTGTTTCATGATTTTTGGGGGGGGATTTCCGTTGTGGGGGGGGGGGGGGGGGTGCCTCTATCGCTGTGGGCACGCTCTCAGCAACATGCGTGAACTCGTCAACGCCAGAAGCTTTGTTCTTTTCTTTCTTATACATCTTCCCTGAATACAGTCTTTTTTACACCTACGCCATTCTTTGTACGAGGTACTAATTAGTCGCCATTTCAATGCATTTTTAAGTGCCAAGCTCTCATTTGCCTACACTATACCCACCTTCGCGAAACCGAATTTCTCGTCTGAGAAATTCGTACGTAGTAGATTCTTTGCCCATATAGTCTACATAAGTATTAGACCATTTGCTGAACTAATTCATCTCCGCTACGCTTCCCATAAAATTACACAAAATTATATTTTAAATGCGTGATTAAGTGAGAAGTATTTCTTCTTGCAATCCCCCTCCCTTTATTTCACTTTCTCAGCTCCCCTATACTGAATTCACACGGCCTGGAAGCTACAGTTACGTTAAAACAACAACAACAAACAAAAAAGAATTCACGTCGATTTGAGATACAGGTGTTCTGCCACCGCACCACAACAGAATTACATTGCTCGCCAAAAAAAGAAAGTTCTGTTATGTCTTTACTGTTCTAGTTTTGGCTTTAGCAGGTCACACAGAAAGTACGATCACAAAATAAGATATTCCTTCTTTCGCGAAGTTAATTAAACAGCACACAATATTGAAAGCAAGTATCGAAGATCTAAGCATTCAACTATTCGTAAGCGCTACGGAAGATACGAACTGGGCATTCTACTCACCGTATTTGACATATGGCGTCTTCTACTCGCTGTCAATGGCAGCGAGCCATTTACGGAGCACCAGAATTGTGCTAAAATAAGCAGACCTGTTCACAATATACATACAATCTTACGCAGCGCGTCATAATGCACCATAACGCCGAAGTGCTATCCCATGCATTCTCATAGACGGTTACCAGTCATAACGTCTACAACTACTGTTTTGCGGATAAGCTTAACGAATGCACCCAAGTGGCGCCGCCTAAGCAGCCAGTCGTCGTTGTTGACTCACATGCAGTGAAGAAATGCCGTCAAGAAATGCAGTCAAGCACTTCAACTTTGCGCGAGTCTCTTAAATAGTGCTAACCGAATTTATGTTTACGTGGACGGATTGGTCTCGGGAAATTGAACGGGCGCATTTGTTATCCCATCTCGATTGGTAGTCATCAAGTTGAAGACTTCACACATCATGACATCCTCGCGTTCCGACCTCGCTGCTCATCCCATTGTTGGGGAATATATTTAAAAACAACCAACTTACAAAAGCGCAATACTCGGTGACTCTGAGACAGCCCTTCAATGCCTTCGAAGTTTACGACTTGAAAATTACAACCACTTGTTGTCCCAAATCAACAAAATGTGTCATGGTATAGCCGATACAGGATATGGGACAATCTGTCAGTGACCGCCGGGACACTGTGACCTTTTTGGCAACCACCTCGCCTATGACGATGCCCGATTTGCCCACGATGGAGCGCCGACACTCCTTATACCATTATCAAGCGTGTGCAAGAAAGCTTTGCCATTTCGTGCCTGATGTCCGGTTGAGTCATTACGATACTCCGAAGGACTCGGAACCTACCGATTCCGTGATGCACTATATTCTCTGCTCGTATCGCATCCCTGCACAGCGTTACTCTTGCTCGGCGATTTCAATTTTCCCTGAGTAACGTGAAACGATCTCGCTCTCATGGCGTCGAAACGTTCCATTGAAAACAATTTATTTACTTTATGGGGTTTTACGTACCAAAACTACTTTCTTATTATGAGGCACGCCGTAGTGGAGGACTCCAGAAATTGCGACCACCTGGGGTTCTTTAACGGGCACCTAAATTTAAGTACACGGGTTTCTTTCCCATTTCGCTCCTATCGAAATCCAGCTGCCGCGGCCGGGATTAGACCACGCAATCAAAGCAATTTTATTGACACATACCTCAATTGCTAGGCCTCGTGCTCATAACCCATCCCGATCACTTTCCACCACTCGCACACTTAAATGGTCTGAGTGATCGCGCAGTACTTCACAGTACATATTCTTGTGACGTAACACGCATTAAAACGTAAACTAAAACGTTAACATTTTACGATAAACATGTTTATGGTGCCACTAACAAGGAATTGAACGACTTTTCTATAGATTTTATCAATAACCTTCTTCAGCGTTCAGTTGAGTCGAACTTGTTCCTGTAGAAAAATAAATAAATGAATTTATTTATTTATACTTCCCCACCATCATCGTAATCGAACGTCCAGATTCACCGTGGTTTAACAACCCGTCAAAGCGACTAAAAAAAACAAGAAGGAAAGACTATATCATTCGGCAAAACAATCTAACACGCTATCCGCTTGGAGTAGGTATCACATAATTGAAAAGGAATTCGATTCTCTTGCCGCCAAAACTAAGCGGTCCTTCCTATCATCCCCATTACCGGCTATGCTACGAAACAATACTGATCAATCCTGGCAAGTTATCAACCCTAAACGTTGTTCGCTTATATCACTCTGTGAAGAGCTCAGCTTTCCGGTGCGAAACGAGAACATTGCTGAAATACTAAACTCTGCTTTCTCTTCAGTGTTTACTAAGGAGCCCGTAGGCGATCTCCCAGATTATCCCTACATTGACCACCATGAGATGCCTGGCATAACATTTGGAGCTAACGTCATAATGATAATAATCAAGTGTCTCAAACTAACATCGTCAGCTGGAATCAATTGCATCAATGCAAAGATTCTAAAACATGCAAAATACAATACCGGTGTTCTTTTATCGCACGTTTTCCAACAATCCCTCGTGACCAGCATTGTACCTCATGACTGGAAGGTTGACAAAATAATTCCTGTACAAAAAATGGCCCCAAATCATTGCGAAAGATCTATCGCCCTATATCAATTACAAGTGTCCCTTTAGAAATAATGGATCACATAATTTATTCACACACTATGAAATTCCTGTTATCTATAAATCTTTTTCACCCCTGCCAACACGGATTCCTAAAAGATAGCTCATGCTTTACCCAACTAGCCCTTTTCATTAACGATATCAGCTCCAGCCTAGGCGTGAACGTACCCGTTGACGCACTCTTTCTAGATTTTGAGAAAGCATTCAACAAAGTTGCTCACCAACGCCTTCTACTTAAACTGCTTCATTAAAACCCTAACCCTCTTGTCCTGAACTGGGCGCTTGAATTCCTTACTAATCGCCATCACTTTGTAAGGGCTGCTCGTCTCAGGCGTGCCACAGGGCACGGCTTTGGGTCCACTATTTTTCCTAATTTATATAACTTACCTTCCCAATAATATCTCCTCTAACATTTATTTATTCGTCGACGACTGCGTTATTTACCACCACCAACAACAATAACCTTGGCCTACCAAAATCCAAAATAATCTGTATCACGTAGAAAAATAGTGCGACATGTGGTTGATGTTCCAACACAAAGAAAACGGCACTCATTCCCTTTCACCATCGGTCCTCGTATTCCACTTGTTACACCAATTTACGGTTCCCAAGTATCTTCTTAATACTCATATAAATGTCTTGGAGTCTGCCTATCTTGTGACTTGCATTACACCCCGCCCTCTGTGAAGATACTTGCTTACCAAACAATGGTACCACCTAAACACGAGTACGACAGCGCAGTTTGGGTCAGATTGACCTTTCAAGCGTGTTGGAATCGGTCCAAAATGACGCTGCGAGGCTCACTTATTCAGAATACTCTTAACTAGCGGCACGGCACTAAAATTTCGGGCCAACATCCTCATTCTGGAACGCCACTACAAAATTTCGAGGCTTTCCCATTTTCGCAAGTTTTATCACTCGTCGCTTGATCCCGTCCTCATCACTCCCGCTCATCGAATATCGCTTCGCATCAGTCACCAAAAAAGCTATTCATCACTCACACGGGCACATTTTTGCGTATATGTCTTTATCTTTTCTTTGTCCAAACGGTAAAATATGGGAACAAGTTACTCGTAGATGCTGTAAACAACAACGACCCTGATAAATTTAAAGATGGTCTGGCAGACATTATCAAATAAAAATGAAATAATGACATGCCTTGCTCGCTCTTTACAGGTTGTAACACTCTGCATTGAAATCTCTATATGTATACATCAGGTGAACTAACATTTCTTTTAATGCGCTAAATATTCCACATGTCCACATTTATTTATATTATGCTACACGTGTTATATTTACTACTTCTAAATGCACTTCTTATTCATAGTTATTTTGCATTCTTGTATTTAGTGTTTCTCCCCTGTTGTTGAATTCTTTCTATGCACGCTTAACCATTCCTCGTGTAAAACCCCGCAACAGGGGTATTTTGAGGACCGTAAATAAATAAATATAGAATACTGTTGCGTCAGTTATTGGGCTCCTTTGTAAATTACACACGAAGCGTGAACTCGAAACAGCTAAATAAGTCAATGCATCCCAAAGGGCTCTTCCGCATTAGCTTCACCTTTTTTGCTTTATCATCTGTCACGGTAGCGCAGCGGCCCCACTGGCGTTCTGCTGCTGAACACGAAGCCGCAGGTACAATTCCCGCCTGCAAACGCCGCATTTCAATACAGGCTACAGGCAAAAAGAAAGCGCCCTTGTACTTAGATTTAAGTGCGCGCTAAAGAACCCCAGGTGGTCAAAATTAATCTGAAGCTCTCCACAGCGACGTCTCTCATAGCCCTATTGTATTTCTTATGGGACGTTAAATATGATGAGTATTTCGTTTAAAACATTTAGGTATTACCACATCAAGGAAGTCCACTAAGCAAGCCGTGTGTAAAGGCAAACTGGTGGTAACCACGCTACAAGAGGACAGAATTATACTTTATTTTACAACGCACTGGAGTAAAAGCTTCTGATCCAGCTCTCCCGATCTTGCACTGTCAATCATTATCTTTACAAGTCGAAACGAAAAGAAATGTAGAGCGCAGATACCCACTGAATCTCGAATACTAGTTCGCTACATGACTAACAGTTCAGTGCAGCGTGCCTTAATCCTTCGCACGGCAGGATGCCTTTTATGTGTGGCATTTTCCTGGTCAACATTTGTGCACTTACCCATTCTCTATCCTGCTTTTCTTTCTTTCTTTATATCTATCTATTCCACGTTCTCGCCGAGAATGCTATGGTCCCGGCGTCGGTCCCTTCAAGTAAACTTTTGGATCGCTGTTCCAAAGGCAAATACGTGCCACCGCCATCGCATAGGCGTTAACGAACCTTGTGCTAATGCCATGACGCAGAGCTGGCAAAAGTTTGCGTGCGGGGGTCACGCCTAACGAACTGTCAAACAGCTCGTTAACATTACAAACGTCGGAGCTATATTTGGGGTATCTCCTTTTCAATAAATTACTTGAATCTTTTAACTGACCGCTGGTCGTACTCGGCAGTGTAGCTTCCTTTCCAGAATGGACAAACAATCGCGAGCGACGCTTTGAATGACGCCGACCTTAACCACCAAACTACCTCATAACTGTGCTCGTTGGCGTGTAGCCTAGATTAAGGAGTTTTAAAATGAGCGATATAAAGCAAAAACAAGATTCCTCAGAGCAGCGCCGCCGTTTATCGTCGACAGCTGGAACATTTGCTACCGAGAAGCAGAAGCCACTCTTTCTCTACGAGTATGCACAGAAAGCTAGGACAACTCCTTCGGCTATGCTAACGGCTATTGACTCGATAAGGCTGTCAATGAAGATCGCACTTCCCTGTGCCTTGTTTCTTCTGGTCTTTCTGCTATTGTTATTTCATCTCCCTTCTCTATATCTGTTTCGTCCCGTAATACTCCACGCAAGGGCTTCCCATGACACCAGTTCCCCCTCTATTTCCTCGTTGCTTCCTCCTACCTAGCTCTCTGCGCCGAACTGGCCTTGTGTGCGGTCAGTGGCGTGCTCCTATCGGCACTGTTTTCGCTCTCGGACATGGCCGTCTGGCGCGCTCACAGGCGTCCTTCCCTCGCGCGCTAAGCACGCAAGCACAAGTGCACACCAAAAGGGAGCGTACCTCGAGAGGGCTGGGTCGTAATTTCGTTACTTCCGAGATGGGGTCAGAGGCACGAGGGGACCTGCATGGCCATCCTTCGAGCGGAAACAAAGGCCCGCCGGTGGCGTTTAATGAGGCCCTCTTCTATACAGTGCCAAGGCGTGTGTGTTGCCCGCTTCTTGCGTCCTGCCACCGGACACAGCGCCACCTCTTTATCGGGGTACCCGCTCCTCTCTTTTAGCTTGGTCTTGCATCGCGCATTGAGGACGATGTCCTGCGGCGAGTCGGGAGCCCCTCGGGCTTCCCACGACTCTTTTGTTCCTGGCAATGCTCGCGTGCTTTCGTTTTCTTTTTTTTTTTTTTTTTTTGCTTCCGTTTACTTATGCTATGTGTGTGTGCCAGGAAGAGTACTAATAGATGGCGCCCTTGCGCCGCGCGCTCATTCGGACAAAAAGCCGATATGCTGGCTGACAATAATGCCGACAGGAAGCCCGCTAATCGCGCCATGAGATATCTTAGCAAAAGACAGCAACTATTATCATATGAGTAGTCAAACTTCATGGAAGGTTTTAAAATTGATAGGCGGTATTGACTTCCGTGATAAGTAAGGCTGACTCAAATTTTCATGTTTATATAGCGGACGTTCAATTCAAGCTTCACAATCAGACGTTGCTTTGAATACTTTCCGAGCACCTTCTAAAAAGCTATGTGCACATTTATCATGGCCTATGTGGGGCAGGGGTGGATAAATAATAGAAAAAGTGAAAGAAGCGAAACCAAGTCACTGACTAAACTACGGAAGCAAATATTGTACAAAGCGCAGGACGCGAAAACTCATTATATAATTAAAAGAGGAGATACAATGATCTGTTCTTTTCCTTTCACTTCGATCAAATTGTATTCTCCTTGCGTGCTGACGTTCTTTGTTTTCTGTTGAAATGTATCTTAGCAGATTCTTTTCTTCTGTCTCCTTTTCGCATCTCAGTACCCATTATGAGCTGATCTAGTGCATTATCAGCAACAGCTGTCAAGGCAGAAAAGTGCACTGGTGTTGCATCGAAATAAGACCTCGGTAAGACTTTACAAAATTATGCCAATGAGCTGATATTTTGAGCAGTGCGCTCACATATACATACCTCGTCAACCGAGTAACGATCTCTTGACACTACAATTGCTCTTCCATGTGTAATTACACGGTGGCAGTCTACTACATTTTGGCAAGGCTCTCCGAGATTAGGGTCCCCTTTGCGACTAATATTAAAAGCGCATGTAAACGATGAAGTGTCAAACCTTTATTATGGCTGTGGACTTCGATGTATCTAGAACCCTTGTTTCACAGAATGGCTACAAGGTGTGCGTTAAACAAATCATGACGAACATGAAAAAATTTGACACCAGAAACAATACTAATCGTTTGACTGTAATCTGAGCATATAATTAGGCCAGAGACTCGGCAGCGAGCCTTTATTTCTTAGGAGAATCGATGAATGTCTTTTACGAATACCGCGTTTGTAGCGCCTGCTGAAGAAAGATTTAATGAATCCTGAAGAGGTTTGCCTGGCGGCACGCCTAGCATGCTAGTGCAGGTGGATAGGATGGGGAATGAAATGATGTGTGCCGTTCACAACATACACAAAACCTGGCACATAACACTAAGCTAAAGGTCTCGCAGTGAGACCAGTACTTGCCTATATAAGAAAACACAAAATGACCTTCGTTGCGGGTGGTGCAAATGCAGTGCTAGTCTATGGGCCGAGGACGTGTCTTAGTTCAAAGGATGACAATTGGTGAGGATTGACTGCGGACATTAAGGCCGTTCTTTGTAGTTTACATAGCCTGCAAGCGCAGATTAGTTAGGCTATATCTACTCATAATTTGCCCCCAGGGTACAGTGGAAATGTTATCTGTTTGATATTAAATAGGGATAGGGACTACTTTGTGTTTGCCACGCTTAGACTAAGTCGGTGTAGAGATGCCCTATCACGCATGGTAAGGCCACATGATATGCAAAACTCTCCTATTGGACCGTAACTGCTAACAGGTGCTGACTGCATTTCCGAACCGGTCCATACCACACACTGCGCGCGCCACGCAAATCTCTACACCAGATCTGATGCATCGCTCCTGTCGGGAGTATTTGTAATGGTGTGTGCTGAACCAGCAGCGCAGTCTGCGTGGCCATTGCCTGCTAAACAACAGTGAGAAGGCAGTCAGCGCAGAGCAATGTTGTACTGCATACCACAAGCTTCGGTGTGTTAGCTACTGTTCGCTCTTCACAATGCATGTCCCTTACCTTCCTCACGAAGTCGAATGCTAGAGCTTTAGGAGCGCTTAGAACACAGTAATCTAACGAACTAAACAAACAAAGCGCGAAGCACGGACTCCTCGTGCACTTGTATACAACTATAGGTCATTCTCATGTGACATCACGAACGCCGCTTCTCACCGTGCTAGTAAAGCCCGGAATACATGGAGCGTTTTTGAGGCGATTTTCGCCTCACGGCGCCGATTTGACGCCCGGCGTCGAGAAAGACGCCCGCCGCCGCCGATCAGGACCGGCTAGATTTTGACGCGGCGCGCATGGCGCGCACGCGTCTGACGCTACCGGAAGTGCCTGTCGGAGTCACTTCCGTCTGTTTTCGGTGGGAGCGGCCAGCCGTCTCACCGTTCCTTGCCGTCCCTTGAACACTTCGCGCGCGTGCGCTGAAACTCTGCGCAATCCGCACACCCGTTTTAGTCGCACAAGGTCGCCAGACGAAACACTTCCGGCCAACTCTCTCCGCTGAACATCCACAAAAATATCGATACAATACTAAACATACCTGGTAATGTGTATAGACATATTAGTGGGGTATTTATTGCATAATTTATTAATTATAACACAAGCAAACAACATATAAGCATTGTTCGTTCATTTAGTGGTAGCCAAAACATTTTGCCTTGTCTGGCCACACTGCGGCGGCGTTCGCCGCTCGTAAGCCTCATGTAGCCTGGCCGGCGTCCCACCAGCGCGTTCTTTTTTTTTTTTTTTTGGCGCGCGATAATCGCAGGAGAAAAACGCCCCATGTAGCCCCCGCTTAACAGAACGGGGCGACCACGATGACGTCAGTGCACCATATTAAAACGCGTACTTTGATATTTTTGTGACAGTGACCATGGTTAATCAAATTATACCTGTTATCGATTTGTTTCTTAGCGCAACACGGGCTTTGCTTGCTTACACGTTTGCTGTTTACGTAGTTCCTGGACGCGCTAGCAACCCGAGGTGGCGGCTATGGGAACTGCACGGCTAACCATCTATATTTTAGACAGATGGTACTAAGCAGCAAATGAGCAAAATCAATAATCATAGATAAAAACTACCCAAATATCAAAGAACCGCTTTATGCCTCGACCTATACAATAACTGCGGTTGGTACTTTTTGTACATGCATTATGGACTGAGTTACGTCACTGCCAGATAATTAATATGGTGCTTAGTGGCGAATACAAATAATAGAGAAGAAAATGGCAGGATATGACTATCAAAACTCCATGCCGCGGGAAGCATCGTGATGCAGGTGGAGGTAAATGTAGGTGCTCCTTTCCATTTCCTTTATTGCCCGCTGGGACCCGCCATGGTTGCTCAGTGGCTATGGTGTTGGGTTGCTGAGCACGAGGTCGCGGGATCGAATCCCGGCCACGGCGGACGCATATCGATGGGGGCGAAATTCGAAAGCACCCGTGTACTTAGATTTAGGCGCACGTTAAAGAACCACAGGCGGTTGAAATTTCTGGAGTCCTCAACTACGGCGTGCCTCATAATCAGAAAGTGGTTTTGGCACGTAGAACCCCATAATTTCTTAAAATTAATTTAATACCCGCTGTTCTTTAGAGTGACACAGAGCATCTTCAAACTCTCCTTCAAAACTGTTCCTTATGTAGCAGAAAATTCTGCTGATGCTCGATAAGCGTTGAGTGAACGGCTTGTCTCTAAACTACGCCTCCAAGCTTCCAGGCGAGTCTACCTGTCGTTGCACGCCGACTAAACTGAGCACCTAAGGTATTTGAAGCAACAGAAATTAAATTATACGCAAAAATAACACGACATTGCTGACGAAACTTGCATGCTCACCAAAATTCACGAAAGAAGAACTGGTATATATAGACAAAAGAAACAAAGAATAGGCCGATTCGAGTTTCAAAGGACATCAAGCAACATCGCAGCCACGGAGGGTGAAGTTTTTCGCGTTTACCTACTTCCTTGCCTTCCCTCCCTTCCATTGCTCTTTCTAGAGATGTATTTTTGCTCTGAGGTCTGACATTCTTCATGTTGCTGCCGCATCTTCGTGGTCGATAGCTCACATCGTCGTGGACTGCTTTAGTGCCAGTTGTTCGAAAAAGAAGCGAAGAAGTTCGGGTCGAGCTATCTTTCGCTAAACATTTACGTAAGAAAAAAAGAAAAGAAGCGCATGACAACATGTGGTGAGGAAAAAGCCGGAAGTGGAGTCAGGAGAATATAGAAGGCGTGGATCGCTTCTTAGGTCCGTTGCAATTTTTGCTCCTGGTATCATGCTTTCTAAAGGCCCACTCCTTTTTATATTTGGTGCCGTCGTCCCAGAGGCGTAAACACAGCAGAGTGAAAGGGTTTCAAAAGAAAATGCGTTGTACTTAATTCAAGCGAAATGCATCTGATTACTTTTTCCATGCTTCCACAGCAGGTGTGGTTACGGCCGTGATACTTGGGAGCTTCACACTATTTCTTATTTTATTTGTCGCGGCAACTCAACCAGCCTTCATGTCTACGAAGGCATTAGCAATAATGGCGGTGAATAAACTAGACATAATGAATGCCTCCATTGTGCTGACACTTCTACTGCACCCATATTTTTCCTGCCTTATCGCTCAAAAGTAAAAAATCTCCAGAGCACATTTCTTACGCCTTATCTCCATAATAAAGCTGGGCGTCCTTGTGAAACCGAGTTATAGTCCCTCTACTGGCTTATTAGTTGATTGCTATTGTACCCGCTATATACCGCTACACAGTTTGTGAGGAAATGACCACAAGATACTAATAGTTAGTATTCTGCGTGTAGCCTTGTTTGTTTGTTTCTCCCATCCTTTCCTTTCTTTAATCAAAAATACGTTGGAGCAAAAATTAACGGCCTGAATGACGTTTTCTGTCTTCCGGTGCCCACCCTTTCTGTCTATGTGTGCGTGCGATGCTTCTCAGTCAACAGCGTTAAGCTCGCGATTCGTCAGAAAACAACAGACGCCCAGATACAGCGTCTCTGAAAACCACCCACAACCTTTGCTGCGGTTGCACACAAGACGCACTTAGGCCGAAAGGCGTGCCCCTAATTCAACTCCGTTCTCTCTCAATGAGTACGTGCGCAGGCGGCCGACAGTGATCACACCGCAGATCTTGAAAGATTGAGCCCATACAAGCGCAAGCTCAGTAAGGATGCGTAGGCAATGAGCGCGGCATGTATATATGCTCGTGTCATAAAAACCGAGACGGTAGCCGCCTTCCGATGCCCTCTATCGCCGGATTCATCAGGCGTGAAAGCCGAGAATGGTGCGATCGGTTGTTTCGCGAAGCAATCCGAGCGGCGCGAGTGCGGTTCTAGCCGAGGCCACAATTTATCGCCTTCCCTGCTTCGTTTTTCTTCCTTGCTCTCTCGTTGAAGGCACCGTCTGGTGGCACGCATAGAAAGGCGGAAAGTAGAGTCGGCTCTAGTGTTGTTCTTTTTCTGCATCGTTTTCCTTTGTCACGATTGTTCTGCCACGCGGTGGCCAGCTATACAACTCTAGCAGTCCGTAGGCTATCATCAGAGCGTATTCTCACACGATTCCGCAAGCAATGCCACTTCGCGAGCAGCAATAGCCTCTCATTGGTTGTGGCTGCCTCCGCGCCCTGTTTACAAATGGCCCCGTGCTAGCGGGCAGATGGGATGGAGCTGCAGCACTCAGGACACGTCTTGATTGCACAACCAGAGTGGACTTTTGCTTCCCTCGTCAACGCACACAAAGTTTCTCGTCGGATGTGTGATTCTAACATTCCACATAGTAGTCTCGACGCTGCCTGTACGACCATTGCACCGTACGACGAAGCGCAACTGAAATCCCGGGCACTAAACAAATGACAAATGTGGGCTGAGAAAAAGAAATCCATAGGCGGTGGCTGGCAGATCACGCTATGAACTCATCATGGCCAGTGCGTTTCTGGAGAATACTCGATTGTTTGGCGATGGGTAAGGCGCAATAACTGGACTAGGAACTATACGACAACGCAGACGAAGTGTGAAGCGGTGACTGCTTTCCAGATATTTATGTAGTTTAGAACAGTGTCTGTGGTGACCAAAGAGAATGACTCCTGCCCTCTTAATTAACTACGACCCTGTCACAATGAGCTTGTAGTGCGGTACTGAACCTGCACATAGGCAAAAGAGAAAAATATGTAAAGAGATAACGTGAAGCACAAAACGCCTTCTTCAGCACTAATCTTTCTTGAAACTAAGTCACCACCCACCACTCGATAGCAGCTTTATTATTGTACTTTTAAAGTCTATACATAATTAGTTCTTATTACACAATGAAACTGCACATAATAGCTCTTTTACTTCCCTTTGCGATCTTCAGCTTCGCTTCAATGTTCTTAAGTGATCTTAACAAGCAATAATCTGCGGTCCTATTTATCATCGAGAATTTGTCGTTCTTTTTTCTTTCTTTTATTGCCAGATGATCCACAAAAGGCGATATTTGACTTAATTTTTTCGTTTATTTTTATAGTGTATGCTGTGATGCTAGCGTTGTACTGTGCGCAAATAGATTAGGATTCTTGTGAATTAGGGCACGGCATGGGCCATTATTGGCCTCTCATTTGTTAAAGTTTGTTTATCCATCCAAATGAGGCCCGGTGGCCCAAAGGGAAACCCAAGTGCAGCCCGAGGTTGAAAAAAAAAAATTCAGCTACACGACCTGGCCCGGCCCGGCGCGACCGCAAAATCCCGCATGGTGCCCTCAAGAGCCAGGTATTTCACATAGCATTAGCCAATGTTTTATTGGCGCATACTTCGCTAACGTGTACTTTAACCTTCAGTAACTTGCTTTAGAACCGGCCATAAGGTGGAGACAGGTGACCATACATAAAGGTTAAACGAGGAGCGCTCGTTCAGCTGTCGCATCCATTACTTATTTTTCTGCGAAATTACGTGGGTTTTCTTTTTCTTTTTCGTCCACGATGAAAAGTGTAAGCATGGGAACTTTCGCAGGCATAGTGACACGCTCGCGGGAACGCACGCACACACGCCCTCATGCGGAGACACGGGTACTCACAAACAAGCGGGCGCAAACGCGTGTGCACGATGGAGTGATCCCAGCCGCGGCGGCCGCATTTCAATGGGGCGCCAAATGCGAAAGCACCCGTGTATATATACTTAAAATGAGGTGCACATTAAAGAACCCCGGTGGTCTAAATTATTCCGCAGTCCCCCACTATGGCGTGCCTCATACCAGATCGTGGTTTTGGCACACAAAACACCATTATTTCATTATTATTTTTGTGCGTGTGCAAGTGAATGTGAAGCGTGTGTCTGTACGGGGATACAGTCCCATAAGTTGAAATATCTGCTGACTCCTCATGCTACAATTGGTGTTTATGACACACAGTCCGTGATCAGTGTTCCCTGAAGTTAATAACGGTGTTACGGCACTCCCGTGGAGCTCTCGCAGCATATAGTCCAATATTAAGACTAGCGCATGAGTTCATGCGGGCGCGCACGGTAGCAAACACTACGCGTTCATCCCGCGTTACATGGAAACTGGGAGCCATAACAGAGCCATGGGGGGAGAAAAGTCGCAGTTGCGCCAGAAAAACGAAGGATCGATTCCGATAGCAAATTAGTGGGCAGCTATACGAAGTAAGGGTAGTAGTTTTATCGGCCGTATAAACTTGTAAACATAGTCACACTAAATAAATTAGCAAGCATGGTGCACGAGCAAACATGAACACATCTGACTCGATGACCGCGGAAACTTGCTGTCAAAACGCTGGCGTGAGGAAACGCGGCCGCAGCAACAAGCGAAATGACATCCGTGCTGTATCTCACTTCAACGAAAAGTGAGCGGCGGCAACACAGAGCACGCACAAAGCTACCAGCTGCCGACGCACCTAGACTCTGCCCTCAACGCAGATCGCTCTCAAGATATGGCCGGGCGACCGCCCGCAGCGGTCACATGCGCAGTTGCAGCCGGAGTAGAAAGCTGTCCCCCAACCCTCTCTCTCTCTCCACTCCCGCCGGTGCATCGCAACGTTGGGTGCCTCGCGCACTACAGGAGACGGCGCGCTTCCTCCCCGATATCGTATCTTTCGCTCGTGCGATATTGAGCCGCGTCTGTCGGCTCCCCTCGCGCGTAGGCTCCGTGTAGCCGAGTTTGCGGCTACTCTGGTGCCATCTGCCGCAGAGAAGCGACACCCCTGAGAAGGTGGCTGTGTAGCTCGGCCCGCTCGACGCGTATTATTTCACGCGCACTGCACTTCGTGTCGGCCATGGTTGGCGCCGTTTTGGTTTGTTAATTAGCCCTCCCCCCTTTTTTTTCGGATACGTCTTAAGACAGTGCAATGGCATGCGCTTCAAGGGCAAGCGTCGAAATTACGGAGGCACAAAAAAGAACAGGTGGAACCGGCGATACTGCTGCCTAAGAGACTCATAGCCACGAAGGTCAGCCCACGATAAATTGGTACATGTTTCCTATCAGGCCTTACGAACTAGAACGGCGAAAGAAACGGATCGCAGCTGCGAGAGGAGTAAGATAAGTCAGCTTCTGTCATCATATTTCTAAGAAGGTTTTATTTTGTAAATTGGCTTACGCGTGCGTGACCGCTAGCGACGCTAGCGGTCATGGTCGGGTCAGCTGCTCAACATTTAAAATACATTTAACATGACTGTGTTGATTTGACCAATGCTTAGTGTAGGCTTAGTATTTGGTACGATCATGATAACACCGGCATTTGTGATTAGCAATATATTATGCCGAGGATGCTTATTTTATGCTGGCGAGAACTAATTCATAGACAATACTCGTTCCGGCTGCTGGCGTCAGAGGCGCAGTTTCACATGGTGCGATTTTTCTTGCGACTTTACATTTACGAAATGCAAAAGCAAAGCGCGTATTCAAGCAAACGATTTCGCAAGCGAAATCGGACTTTATAAAAAGGGCATGATAAACCTCGATCATTAGACATGATAAAAAACGAACATTCACGTCAGATAAATTCAAATATCGAGGTTAATAAATCTCATTATTCTGCTGGAGATGGCTCCAGATGGGTCCCAAACGAATGAACCAGGATACGCTCTAATTATTTCATCAACGGCGAAAAAAAGCACAATCAAAAGTCATCCCGACCACAACCCCGGGCTTTTTCCGGACATTTACGAAGTGTGCAAAGCTCAGGCGAATAATCTGACAAATAAAAAGGCCTGATAAATCAGGGCTCGTTTGTCTTAATTAATTGCCGCGCAAAGCGACTCGTAGTTACGCCGATTACGTCGTCAAGTAGGTCCCGGTTCTGTGTTCAGCAGGGAGCCATGACAGACCGCTTACAACTGCTCCAAAACAGCAAAAGCTTTCGCTGGGCGCCGTGCCAGATGACGACGAAGCACACAGAACGTTAGAGCCCCGTGGTATCACACAATCTCTTTAAGTCAATATCGCGCCTGACCGGATCAAAATTTTCAATTTCGATCAAGCATGGTCACTGCTACATGGTCCAACAACTTAATTCGAGTTACTTTAGCTCCCTCGGCATGATGTTTCTGACGACAGCCTGCGATCGTGAAGCTCGAACTCGATGCGCGGATCGCGATCGACTGAACACATCGACAAAATCGCTATCCAAAGTGACCATGCCTCTGTACCCGGCTCAGACCTGGCTGTATGGCGATCTAATATCCCTGACACACGGGCACTCTAAAGTCCTTTAGGTAAGAGGACATCTACCGGAAATGCGTTCAAGCGCAGTGACACACGATAAACGAGTATCTCCCTTAACGCAAAGTGCCTTTGCGGGAAAGGAGATCGCGCATCTACTTTTCGAGCGGAAAAGGAGTTACTCTCGCACACAGCCTGCACAACTCGTCAATAGAAAGAAACCTGCCACTGTCAACTACGGTGCCCCATCAGCATTTTTTTACATTGCGAAAATGTTTTAATTTTTAGCGGTAATGCGATTTGTGGAACAGTGAAGATTTACTCTAGCTATACTCTCAAACGCTCGCATCACGTTGCTATAGTGCTGCCATGTTGAATTCCGGCAGTGTCATGTGCTGCGCCGTCTTTGGTGTGTTAGCATCGGGAAACCATCGTTCACTGCGCAGGTTGGCCCACCTTCCACGCTTGGGGGCTCGAGGGGACACTGCCGAAGCAGTCAACATGAAGCATGCTCATGAAGAGTGGACGTTTGATGGTTTCCACTTGCGGGTTGGCTGCGCTTATCTCACCTTCAAGAGATCCGAGAGAGGCAAGCGTCAGAGCGACCTCAACTCTTGTTTCATCGCTTGTGTTTCGCTGAGCCATGATGAAAATGCGCAGTTCTGTCACGCGATCACAATTGTGCGAATAACACATTCAATAAAACGCATTACGCCTGCATGCACGAAGGCAGGGACAAAAAGACGGGAAAAAAGGGCGACAGAAAAGGTGGCCAGCACCAGAATAAGCAGCTATTCTATTACACTGTAGCATAGCAAAACACCCACTGTACATAGTTGCTGGACCAATTTAAATTGCTGCTAAGAGCGCAAAACGCGAATAAAATAAACTAATATGCGTGTTATGAGACATCAACAACGAAAAAAAATGTTTTTGGGTTCTACAATAGCTAAATGTAATCCAAATACGCAGCTTTTTAACAAATGTTTTCTCTCCTGCTGCTTAGCAACCAGCGGTATTTTATTTATTTCTTATTTTTATTATTATTATTATTTTTTTGGCGTTCCTGAGGAACCACCTAAGAAAGTTAGTGCGGTGCGGTGCGTCATCGGCGCAATTCCTTTCTGCAAAGGGTCCTTCAGAGTAACAAAAGGGGTTTGCCGCGAAGGGCTTTAGTTTTGCCCGTGTGTCAGGGGTATAAAGTAACAATCAAATGGGCATCAAATGATAGGCCGCGGCTTGTAACGCGCCAGAGCGAAATGATGGATGCATCGCTAAAAGCGAGGCGTCGATTGAAATTTCAACCTATTTGAAGCACAACGTTTTCAAAGTGGCAGTTTAGTGACTTCGATGTTAGTGCCACAGCGGGCTTTACTCACGTGCAGGATGACTTCGTGCAGTTGTTTTCCCTGCTGCGAACGGCACTTCGCGCGAACGTCCAGGCCGGCCACTTCTTTTGGGGAGAGAACATGTGAAGTAGCGTGCAGCTTGTCTCTCCTGTTTAACACAGCAGCATGAAAGCACCCTCCTGTTCCTTTAATACGCCTACACCGGCATAAAGTATTTGCGACATTACCGAGTACCACGCTTGCACCTTCATGTACACGAAAAAAATTACCGACGATTACGTTACTTCCTAATGCGAAATTTGAGCGCAGCAAATAAGCTGTTTCACCTTTTCGATAGATTGAGGCAAAGAAATCGAGCAACACATGTATGCGCTATCACAGAATTTTTTTTTTATTTTTCACACGTATTCCTTTAACAAAGACTCCACTAGGTAAGCTTCTGCTTCGGCGGCACGCACCTCTGGATTCTGACGGCGACGGCGCTGGGCCTCTGCTCTGGCAGCTCGTTTAGCAGCAGCAGCAGCAGCAGCAGCAGCAGACGGAGGACTTCCATCGGTCGTCTCACTCATGGCTCAGAAAGAACTGGCAGATAATTTCGCAGTGGCGAACGGCAGCGGCAATCTCGGCTCGGGCGGTGCACATATACAGATCCGCCGCCACCGATCTGGCTCTCTGATTGCCACCGCACAGGGCGAACGGCAGCGGCAATTTCGGCTCGGGCGGTGCACATATACAGATCCGCCGCCACCGATCTGGCTCTCTGATTGCCACCGCACAGGGGTTGCATTGGAGGAGGAGCGAAGAAAGGAATTAAGTTCGAGCCGGCGCTTTGACAACCGGAGACTCGCAGGAAGAGGGGGGAGGGGGGCGGCGTGTACACCCAGCGGCAAACGATGGGGGCAGAAGCGCGCGCAGCAAGCGGACAACACGATAAAGGGAGGAGGGAAGAGATAGCAGCGACTGACTGATGCCGCTGACGCCGATAGTGAGTCAACCCCAGCTGCGGAGTTGGTTTCAGGGACAACGCCGCCGATGCCGACACAAACAATATGATACCCTCGCTTCCGCAGCGCTAAGAACCAGGTCTAGCCGTGGGAAGGTGGTCACGTATTCGTCGACGTGCCGGGGCCTACGTGAAATAACCGGCGCGTCGGCAACTGAAGAGCACCCTATCCGCCACACAAGAACAGGGGGGGGGGGACCCTTTCCTCCTCTTTCTGCATGGCGGCGACGGTGTTCTATGCAGTCACGTTATCTTGACTCTCTAGCGGCGTCAGCGGCATCCAGCGGTATCAGTCGGTCGCTGCTAGCGCTGGGGGGATGAAAGGGGGGCGGAGCTGGTTACGAGGCCGACAACAACGCCGACTACGACGCGAAACCCAGGAACGGACGCCAAAGAGCTGCGCTCTAAAACGGCGAATGACGGATATACGTGCTGGTTTTGGTGACATGTGCACGAAGTTTAAATCTCGCGGTCTTCCAACCTTCCCAGTGTCGCGCCGCTCGCCACAGGCGGCGCTGAGCAGCGTGGAACCGCTGCTGCTCAGTGGCGGCGCCTATTCACTGGATGGAGCCATAGCACGCGGAGCGACGGTATTATCACCCTTGGACTTTGTACAGAACCTCACGGCGACGGAAACGATGACGGTGACGCCAACGGCAGAAATGCGCTTGGAGTGTCCCTATAATTGTTATCGCAATAAAATATTGATCTACTGAATCTAAGTCACGAGTCATTGCGCACTTTTTCGTGTTTGTGGACGGCGCCAGGCTTCAACGAACTTTCCCCGCTTTGGTAGTCGGTGAACCCTGTTGCGACGACACACAATAAAAATTACTATATTACACTTATTAGTGCCATTATAGAATAACGTTTGGAATAGAATAATAACGAATGCAAATAAGAGCACATAAAAAAGAAATAGTGATATAAATGTACTACTGGAAAACTTTCGCAATGCAAGGTAAATAAGTTAACTGCAACGAGTAGCTGACCAACTTACTACGCGCCCGTGTTACCTAAATCAAACAGCAACAAGAAAAATAAATTCTTTGTTCCAGATCAAATATGTCCAAGTGGCTTGTCCCACCCAAAGACAACCCTTGCTCCCGACAAAATATCTGAAACGTATATTTATACGCAACCTATGTTTACCCAAATTAAGAGTGCATCAGACAACAAGTCCGCCGCCTCTAACCCCACCCCCACCCGAAGCCCAGAGCTTCCAGCCTGGGCCCAGCCCGAGCCTAACGCGAAGGCTGCTTTATCCGGCCCGGTCTGGCGCACGGCCCACGGGTGGTGGTTTCTCGCTCGGCCCCAGCGAGTGCGGAGCTCTATTGTGAATATCGCGCTCACACTCGGTTAACATTGCTGAATGTCGGTTTCAACATCTTGTAGCCTCTTGTGCGGTGTGAATAGCCTCAGCAGCCACTACTTATCTGAACATGTTCCTTCCGGCCTGTGACCACCTCCTCTGATTTCGTGTTCGTTAGTTAGTTTTTTTTTTCGTTTTCTTTATTGATATGATATAAGGAGATGTTGACGCACAATTTAAGGTGCCGGCTGCTCCTTATCTCTTGAATGGGTCCATCATGCAACATACAGGGTTAAAGATTACATATAAAATATTCTTTTCACAGAAGCACCAGGACTTATCACGCAACGTTTTCACAGAAAGACTATGACGTAATAAACACATGGCACATACACTATACAAGGTAAATGTCTCCACAGATATGTAGATAAAAGTATTAAAATACAAACGATACTGTCGCCTAATGACACAGTCTCTAGTCAGCGGGTCGTACATTCATCGTGTAAATGCATTATCACGTATATTCACAACAAAACAGTCAACATAATTCACAAATACATGCATATACAGCGACAATGAAATGAAAGGAACAATAAAAGCGTTAATAACGTCCAACAATGCCGCTGTCTTCAAGGAAAGTCTTTAGTGCCCTTAAAGCGCTATTCTGCAAGGACGTTGTTGGCCAAGGACCCAAAAGTTTCATTAAACTGAAAGGTCCGCGGTCTAATTTAATTAGGGTTGATTTAAGTCGGCATCTTGGTGTCTGTGACGTGGGCAATCTAGAAGGAGGTGATATATATCTACTTCTACAAATCCACAATCACATTCAGGGGTTTCCGCACGGCCAATTCTGTGTAAGAAATGCTTTGTGTAGGCAGTGCCTAGCCTTAATCGATGAATAAGGGTTTATATAGTTTTTTCTAACGATAATGAAAATTTGATTTTAATGAACGGATCAATATGGTATGAGTCCGAGCTCTTGGAATTCTGGTCAAACCAAGTGTTTCTACACATTTTGAAAGACGTTGTCCTTATAATGCAACGTAACTCATTCGTTGATATTGGGAGCGGAAACACATCATCTTTGAGGTGTGCTTGTCGTGCTGCTTCATCGGCTGCTGTGTTGCCAGGAATGTTACAATGCCCTGGTGTCCACTGAAATGCTATTGCATGTTTCTCAGCGCTTGCCTTTGTGTGGTTTTTAAGTGTCTCGTATATAAAACTATCACTGTTACTTAAGTTCGTTCGTTCGTTAGTTAAGTTCGTTCGTTCGTTAGTTAAGTTCGTTCGTTCGTTAGTTAGTTAGTTAGTTAGTTAGTTAGTTAGTTAGTTAGTTAGTTAGTTAGTTAGTTAAGTTCGTTCGTTCGTTAGTTAAGTTCGTTCGTTCGTTCGTTAGTTAAGTTCGTTCGTTAGTTAGTTAAGTTCCTTCGTTAGTTAGTTAAGTTCGTTAGTTAGTTAGTTAGTTAAGTTCGTTAGTTAGTTAGTTAGTTAAGTTCGTTAGTTAGTTAGTTAAGTTCGTTAGTTAGTTAGTTAAGTTCGTTCGTTAGTTAGTTAAGTTCGTTCGTTCGTTAGTTAGTTAAGTTCGTTAGTTAAGTTCGTTCGTTCGTTAGTTAGTTAGTTAAGTTCGTTCGTTCGTTAGTTAAAGTTCGTTCGTTCGTTAGTTAGTTAAGTTCGTTAGTTAAGTTCGTTAGTTAGTTAGTTAGTTAGTCCGTTAGTTAGTTCGTTCGTTCGTTAGTTCGTTCGTTCGTTAGTTAGTTCGTTAGTTAGTTAGTTCGTTCGTTAGTTCGTTCGTTAGTTCGTTCGTTCGCTCGTTCGTTCGTTCGTTCGCTTGTTCGCTCGTTCGTTCGCTCGTTCGTTCGTTCGTTCGTTCGCTCGCTCGCTCGCTCGTTCGTTCGCTCGCTCGCTCGCTCGTTCGTTCGCTCGCTCGCTCGTTCGTTCGTTCGTTCGCTCGCTCGCTCGTTCGTTCGTTCGTTCGTTCGTTCGTTCGTTCGTTCGTTCGTTCGTTCGTTCGTTCGTTCGTTCGTTCGTTCGTTCGTTCGTTCGTTCGTTCGTTCGTTACGGTACGTTACGATACGTTACGGTGCGCGCCCTCTCAAGTATTTTAGCTTACCGTACGGAAACGCAAACGTGAAGAAGTTATAAAACAGGGCGCCGTCAGGTGCGTCGTGCCACTCCATTAGCAGCCCTTTTGCTGTTGCTGTGCGAACGAGTCTCGTTAGGCCTTCGGGCACCAGAATCGCCGAACGATCTCGGAAAATGAACGTGCTAGTTATGAGCGCTATGCACTCATAACTAGCCTTTTAGAGACTTTAGAGAAAGCGAAATCTAATTACAATAACTACTGGCAATGAACGCAGTTGACAGCGTAGCCTTCACGAGAATTCACGCTGAAGCGGGAGCCATGGGAAAAGCCATGTTCGACAATGCTATTTGTTAGCTTCCGTAAACATTGCGCACGATAAACTCACAAAATAACGTACGTTATCATGTCACACGTAAACCACAGAAGCCCAATAACGTTCGGAGCATGCGCAGTGAGGACTGCGCTATTTCTTTACGCACGTAATGTGTTTACTTTTGTTTGCAAACGCTAAACTAAATCTGTCTGTCATGCACAACATGGGTTGCTAAATTAGACTATAACTGCGGTTTCATTTTCGTTTCTTTTTTACTGTATAATAAGTGCAAAACGTGATTGAAGATAGGATCCTTGACACTCATGTCACCGGATTGGTCTAGTTCTTTTCTGCGTAGGCCACTACTTCATCAGTTGAGCCACCATGCAAAGCTTGTTGCGCGGAAGTTGGTGCTTAGGTGGTAAAGTAAAGCGGACACTAAGCAACCAGACAAGTACAACAACTAAAATAGACATAAACGTTATGCGTTTGTTCCTATCTGTTCTTGTGGTTGTCCGCTTTCGTCGTCCTGGTTATTCTATGAGCAACAAAGGTTTTCATGCACAATGAACTTATAGACGCGGCCGAAATCGAGCTGAGGTGGCCGCTGTAGTGCTGGAGTGGAGCGCTGCAGTTTGATGAACTGCTTCTTTAGTGTAGCGCGTGTGTCTGTGTGTGTGTGATACGTTGGTAGTAGAGGCTTCAAATCCAAGGACGAAACTTCTAAACAACCTAACTGTGGAAGTCAACAAGCTCAATTGTTTTCAATATGGAAAAAAGCATAGTAGGTTGGTAAAAAAAGATGCGTCCTAAAATACTCAGGTTGGTAAAAAAGAGATGCGTCCTAAAATGCTCCCAGCAGATGAATTTGTTTACATAACAACGCTGCTTGGGCCTGTTGATGGTCTTTTATAAATAAAATAAATAAATAAATAAATAAATAAATAAATATTATCGATTTACTTCTTCGTGTAATAGCACTATCCATGGCGATTCTATAGAATGTTTGATGACTTAAGAAAAAGACGACGAAGTGTGGCGACGGCTCGGATGGGCTCCACATCTGCTCCGCACAGAAGCTACATTTTCGGCGAAATCACCTCCGCATCCAGATTCTACGTAATCATCGTGTGCCTGAAGTCAGCCAGAGCACGTCAACACCAAACTTGAGGGTGTAAGAGCTATATTTTGCATTTTACGGCCACATCAAGTTTCGAAGCGGGGCCGTCCCGCTAAACCCACTTCGCTAGTGGCGAGGCCTAGCAAAGGCTTCGGCCGCCGCACCGCTGCAGATGGCGAACGCGCTGCTCAATGCCGACGCCGACAAAGCCCACCAATCGTCTACCGGGGCCCCGGAGGACGAGGACACGGAAATTCGCGAATCCCAAGGACTCCTTCGGGCTGCTGAGGAGAACGAAGAAGACAATGAGCCGTGGATCAATGTTACCAGTCGTGCCCGTCGCCGTCGGCTGCAGACACGCTCGACCACGCCCCAACATTCCCGAACGCCACCGAAGCCCGTTCTCCGCCACAGCCGACCGGCGATGCGCAAGCCCCGACAACCCCCCCCCTTCCTGCCGATGATTACAAGTTGGCGGTTCGTCCACGGAACGGCCTGCAGCTCAACAAGGTGAGCCCAGGGAAGTTAGTGGACGCCATCACAAATGAGGCAAAGCTACAAATTGGCTCCACCGGATTCAAAATACGCATCAACGAAGACCAAAACATCCTTGTTCTGAGCACTGCCTCAGAAGCTACGGACTCAGCACTAAGCAAGATGCAAAAAATTACAATTGATGCAACAACATATGATATTGCATCATACGGATTTCCCCCGATAACTCTTGCAAAGGGGTAATATACAACATCGATCTCGACACCACACCCGACATGTTACTTAAACGCATTGAATCTCCTGGATACGAGGAGCTAACATGTAGAAGACTGGGAAACACAACCACCATGGTGATCACATTCTTGGGAAAAACAGTAACATATTACATCGAATTTTCCGGCCTTCTTCTGCGGTGCTACCTCTACAAGAGAACCGTGCCACATTGCCGAACCTGCAACGAGACAGGCCACAGAGAGGACGTCTGCCCGTGGCCCCCCGCCACACCCAAGTGCAGAGAGTGCGGCACTTCGCTAGCAACGGAGCAGCACGAGTGCCACCCTCGGTGCTCTCTGTGCGGCGGGAGTCACCCGACAGCAGCAAAAGCCTGCCTCAACAGGTTCCTGCCGCCCGTCAACCGCCGGAAACCGCAGCAGACCCTGAGAGCAGGCTCCTCGTCTCCGAGGCCGCGTGGCGAGCACTCAGCATCCCGCAAGTCGCGGTCCCCGAAACGACGTGGAGTTGTCCAGGGGAGGAGCAGTTCCAGGCCGCGTTCCGGTTCCAGGCGTAGGACCTCATCGCGACGACGGACGCCATCCCATGGCAGGACCTCGAGCCGTGGTCGTTCCGCAAGCGGCAGGAGGGGAAGCAAGGGAGCAGCGCAGGTCACGCAGCAGGTGAGCTGGGCACAGGTTGTTTCTCCCAAAGCTCGTCCCCCCCCCCTGTTGACACAGAGCTGGCACAGGCACATGCCCAGATTAGGCGTCTCACTGAAGAAAACGCAAAACTCAAATCAGAAATCACTAGCGTACACGCAGAATTCGTAGCACTTAAAGATGAATTGCTTGGAAGAAATAGCACTACCCCTACACAAAGCACTTCAAACCCACCGCCGGAGAAGCGGAAACGGGAAGAACGGCCAGCTCACACAGGCACTTCAAACCCGACACCGCAACGAGCAACCGCGCAGCCCACTGCACCGCAGGGAGTCATACCCGTACAATATGCCACTCTCCAGAAGGTAGAAGAGGTAGTAGCAAAAGCTATTCAGAGCCTTCAGCCATCCCTACAAGCTACCATGCAGCAACAACTCACAGCTATACAACAGTCAGCGGCACAACAACAACAATTCGCAACTCAACAACAACACTCTAACACTCAGTTGGCGGAACGCATCATGAGGCTAGAGGAACGCATACTAGCACTGGAAGCTCGTCAGAGCCGGCGCCCCAAGAAAACAGCTCATCAGACCCTACCAGAATTGCCAGATTCTCTGGGCTCCCCAGAACCCCATCTTGTGCACGCATCACCACCCCTTGATAACCAAGATGGCTCCGCCTCAATATATATGCAGCAAGCGCGAGGGCTCCCCAGGCGAAACCACGGTGTGGCAGTGGAATTTCCGGGGCTACAAGAACAAGTATGGATCACTGATACAATACATCGCTACATCAACAAGACCACCTGAAATCATCGCACTGCAAGAAACGAACACATACGTCCGCTGTTGCGTACTCCAGGGTAGCGTACCGTACTGCTGCCGAGAAGTAGCGGCGCTTGCCTATCGAACCTCGACCGACATTACTTATTGGGTAGCGTGGCGTTGGCGGGCTGCAGGCATCCGGTAGATCATGGCGACCAAGCAGGGGCGAGACGATTTGCTAGTGCGAAACTTGCACTGTTTATTCAAAGGTAGTTGAAAGAAAATAAGAAGAGCATGAAGTATGAAGTCTCTAGTATGAAGTATATCAAAAATACATTTCGGAGCCCCTTAAATAGGCTCTCACAAGTGTGGGCGGAATCCCTCCTCCTGCAATACCGAGTACGGGTAGGAGAAGTCGATCCTCTTTTCGACGAATCCGGGGAGAAGGGTTGAAATCTGGGCCAGTTGGTACATACTTGAACGAAAAAACCAGTCAAAAACACAAAGGACAGGTCGGGTGAATGACCTCTCCGGCGCCGTGTAGAGGGTAAGGGGACGATCTGTCGCCCGTGGGCTCCGGCCCAGAGGGTAGGGTGAATGAGCTGTCGCCACGTGGTGTCAGACGCCAACCCTAACACCGCCTACCCGGATACGTCACTTATGGCACCGATACAGGCAGCAGCCTTCACACCCTGGTCACTAAGAAGCTAGTGGCCGTTCAACACCATCTCCAGCAATCCGAACCGCTTGCCATTCTGCTCGAAATTATCCCACAGGCAACAAAGAAGAAGGGTCCCATGTTTGTTCTAAACGTCTACTGTCGGCCGAAAAGCGCCATCGGTCCTCAAACTGGTTTTGGAGCAAGCCACGCACGCAGCAGGCAACCATCCGCTTCTAATTGTGGGCGACTTTAATGCAGCCCACCCCCTCTGGGGTTATACGTACACCAACCCCAGGGGAAACATGCTTCACAAAGTTATTGAGGACATGGATCTCACACTCGTCAACGATCCAAAGAATAGCACGAGGCTTGGCACAAGTGTTCAAAGAGACACGAACCCCGACTTAACCCTCACCAGAAATATCCCCCAAGCTTGCTGGACCAATCTGGAGGAGTACCTAGGCAGCGACCACGCGCTGCTAGCCACCACTCTCCATGGGCTCGAATACAAAGCCAGGATAGGCACGGCTCGCCTCACGGATTGGACCAAGCTGCTGGAGATAAGAGAAGAAAGAGCTGCGAACGAACAGAGCCAACAGCTTCAGTCACTTAAGGACTGGATCACTCAGCTTCAGAAGGATGTGAAGGCGCACACCAAAATGCTTGAAACATCCACCACCACTCCAAGCATCGACGCTCGCTTGCTCCACATGTGGGAAGCCCGGCGTAGCCTGCTGAAGCGTTGGAAAAGGCAAAGATAAAATCGCAAGCTCAAGAGGCGAATAGCACTACTCACACAAGAGGCTGCGGAATACGTTACCACGCTATGCCGAGAGAATTGGCTATCCCCCTGCGACAGCTTGAGAGGAAGACTCAGTACTTCCAAGACGTGGAAGTTATTGAGGTATTTAATCAACCCCGGCCAGCAGCAAAACGGAATCCCACCACAATATGGCCAGAGTAATTCACCAATTTCCTGGAAACGAGGCGGACCTCCTTTTGACTCTCAAAGCCCAGTACTTCCCCACACAGCCATCGGAGCCTCTGCCACCCTACACCGGCACCCCTAACGAGCTCCTAGATGAGGACATTCATCTACATGAGGTAACAGCGGCGATAATAGGCTTGAGACGCCACACAGCCCCGGGAATGGACCAAATTACCAATAAGGCACTCGTAGCACTGTAACATTCGCATCTTTGCCGATGACTGTGTTATCTATCGCACAATCAGTAACCCCTCTGATCAACTAACTCTTCAAAGAGATTTAACTTGCGTCCAGGACTGGTGTAACCAATGGCTCATGGAACTAAACCCCGATAAATGCAAACTCATGTCATTTCATCGAAAACGTAATCCTCTCCTGTTCCCTTATACAATTTCGCACGTCACGATAGCATTAACACAGTCTTACAAATACCTAGGCGTAACGTTGTCTAACGATCTAACCTGGAACGCGCATGTCACTAGAGTGATATCATCTGCTAACAGAAGCCTTGGTTTCCTAAAACGTCATCTACGTCTAGCGCCACCAAACCTAACATTGCTTGCATACAAGTCACTCGTACGCTCTAAGCTGGAATATGCCTCTGCCATCTGGAGCCCTAACCAAAAATATCTAACAAACTGTCTAGAATCAGTGCAGAATCGTGCCACAAGATTCATCCATTCATGCTATTCATATAATGTCAGTATATCATCGTTAAAAGCAGAATCCGGCTTAACAAGCCTGACTTGTCGGCGTCGTATCGCTACTATGTACTTATTTCATAGGTTTTTTTACAGCTCACTTCATCATCCACCCTACATCAGCCCTCCTGCACGCATTTCTCTCCGCATTGGTCATCCCTTTCAAGTCGCCCGTCCACGTACGCACACTACCACGTTTGCCACATCATTCTTCCCACGTTCAGCCTCGGACTGGAACGGCCTTCCACACGACATCGCCGCAATCACCTGCCCATCGACGTTCTTGAACTGCATAATTAACATATTTACCAGCGAGCAAACTTGTACCTAAACATCTTTCCCTTGTGTATATAATTTATTTTAATAGCTACCCACCCCTTATGTAATACCCCCAATCCTGGGGGCCTTTAAGGTAATAAAGTGAAGTGAAGTGAAGTGAAGTAAATCTTGACAGCCCCTGGCTACTAGAGCTTACCGCTCATCTTAACGAAGTATGGAGGAAAGGAAACCTTCCTGAGGACTGGAAAATAGCCGAGGTTCATCTGATACCGAAGCCAGGCAAGCCACCAGCCATTGAGAACCTACGACCGATCTCCCTCACTTCGTGCGTAGGAAAGCTCCTAGAGCACAGCGTTCTCAATCGGTTACAACCATTCCTGGAGGACTCAGGGAAACTTCCAACAACGATGATAGGATTCCGTCCACACCTCTCAACTCAAGACATCCTACTTCAGCTGAAAGAGGAGGTGATTGTACCAGCGACACGCAACTCCCCCACGGCTATCCTCGCCTTAGATCTTAAAGGGGCGTTCGGTAACGTCAAACACACAGCAATCTTACAGAGGCTAAATGCGCTGGGCTGTGGGGCCAGGACGTACTCCTATATCAGAGATTTCCTCTCAGATAGAAAAGCCATCCTATAGGTCGGGGACAAAGCCACAAACCCCTTCCTACTGGGCGGGCGCGGCACACCACAGGGCGCAGTGTTATCCCCTTTCCTTTTCAATATCGCCCTAATAGGCCTACCGCCGCTCCTCGATAACATCCGAGGGATCCGGCATGGCCTATATGCCGACGACATTACCATCTGGTCGTCCACAGGGTCCATCGGGGAAATGGAGAACCTCTTGCAGGAAGCTGCAGACGTGGTGAGCGACTATGCTAAGCCATGCGGGCTCAGCTGCGCCCCCCAAAAGTCGGAGCTACTCCTGGTCTCACCGCGAAAGAAGCACACATCCGACTCGCCCACTATCAACATACAACTGGAGGGACACACCATCGTTCCGTCTCAGAGCGTAAAGATATTGGGAATGATTTTCCAGTCGGATCGCACCAATACAATATTAATTCAAAAGCTTAAGAATACAGCAGCCCAAGTTACGCACATGATCCGGCGAATAACAACCAAGACAAGAGGCATGGGGGAGGCGGACACGCTTCGGCTTGTCCAAGCCTTCGTCGTGTCTCGAATAACTTACGCTATTCCATACGCACTACTCAACGAGACGGAACTCAAGAAAATCAACACAATGATCAGAAAGGCATATAAGCAGGCGATGCGCCTGCCAATCAGTACGTCCACAGAAAGCCTACTACGACTAGGTGTGCACAACACGGCCGAGGAGCTGATCGAGGCACATTTATCCAGTCAGCGAACAAGGCTGGCGATTACGGAAGCAGGGAGGTCCATTCTCTTACGCCTGGGGCTCTCTGCCCCTCTGAGCCATCCGCCGCCTCAGACTGTGAGCTTACCCCATGCCATTCGGAGGAACATCACCGTACGTCCTCTACCTCGCAATATGCACCCAGTGCACCACGCAGAGCGAAGGGAGGCCCGCGCCCTGGCCATACACAAGCGATACGGAACTTTACCCTCTACAGCCTACACGGACGCGGCTTCTTACTCCAGACGCGCAGCCACAACAGCCACCGTAGTCGTCAAAACAGAACATCGGAGCAGCATTTCGCTCACACGAAACAATCCCCTCCAAGCCGAGGAAGCGGCCATAGCCCTCGCGCTCTCCCAAACAGAAGTTGAAGTCATAGTGACCGACTCCCAACAGGCGTGCCGCAACTTTGCTAGCGGCAGAACTACGCTCCGGATCATCAATCAAAAGCCGCCAACGAGATCAGTCATGATCATCTGGGCGCCAGCTCATCAAGGCATTCCTGGCAACGAGGTCGCCAACCACGTGGCTCGAGATCTGACCCACCGAGCCGACGCCGAGGAATCTGAACCCGAGCGCATGCACCCTCTAGTCTCTTACCAAGACATCACACAACACTACAAGCTAACCCGCAGAACATATGCACCCCCACACAAGTCACTACCTAGAGAGCAGGAGCGATTCCTCCGAGCTATACAGGTTAATACATTCCCCCACCCAACCAGAAATCACATCATACACCCTACAAAACTCTCCGCAATGCCGCTTCTGCGCAGAGCCCGGGTCCCTCAGGCACATAGTAGGGGGTTGCAGAGCGGCACCATTAAATCCTCCGAACCGTTACCCCACTAACGAGCTTTGGGAGAGAGCCTTGGCCAGCTCCGACCTCGAGGATCAGCAACGGCTGAATGCGAGGGCCCAGGACGCGGCCCGAGCTGAAGGCATTCTGGAATTAGGACGCCTCTCCAAAGCTGCATTTACCTAATAAAAATGTTTATTCTCTCTCTCTCTCTCTCACTCGATGACTTAAAGTGGTCACGACTCCTCACTTTATTGTTTAGTCACTTTGCTGCATGAATTCTATCGCTCCGTGAAGTTGTTTTTAGTCGAGCAGTTTTCTTTCTTTTGTTTTTTTATCAACTTTCTTTGCCACTACAGCGCTACTGCTTGCCACGTTCTTTAATCGTTCGCAATGCTACCGCTGTTTCATCTCACGTGCGGCATTCACCCGGACTACTGCGCACAAAGAAATTACGGGCCATTGATAGCAGCGAGAAATGTCTCACTTATTCTGTGCTAACAACTGTGTACTAATTAAGAAAAATAAAGATAAAGAATTGTTACTAGCAAGTCACCAGCAGGAAGCCATCAGCTGTCGTCTAGCGTGCGGCTACATATGTTATCTTGTACAGTGGCGCTAATGAGACCCACCAAATCTGGAGGCCGTATCGATCCGTTCCTGCGCTTTGCCTTGCGCTGGAGCCTGTCCGGGTAATTAGGAACTCGTCACTGCTAGTCGGTAAACTTACTGACTGTTCTAACGTGTCCGAGATGCCTCGCGGGAAGCACGTCTGCTTTTCTTCTATTTTTTCACTCTTCTTGCTAAAGAGAAAAAAAAGAAATCTTCTGCTTGAAAGCAAACGGACCCTGTGGCAGGCCTTAAGGTGCTGCGCGCATTAGCCGCTTCATTTCCTCAATGTGCATAGCACATTTAGAAGGAAAATTTAAGCACGATGATAAAAGCAAAGCGAGAAAAACAAATGAAAGCGAACTGTTGCGGCAAGCCACTGCCAAAATCTGCCGCAATATCTTCAACCAAGTTTGTATTTGGGCAAGGTGGTAATTAGTTTCCCGTCTGGCAACAGCGCGCGTCATCAAGAACAGGAACGAAATAGGCTCTTTCGCTTTTCTGCCGTGTTATGTTCGTTGTTGCTTATTTCAAAACTGCTGTAATGTGTTCAAGTGGCATGGTCGAGTACATGTCGTCCCTTTATATCTTTTCAATAACCGACGGAAATTATGTAAAAATGAAGGAGAGAGATGCCATAGCTGTGTCTTCTTCACCGAAAATGTGGATCTTTGGAAGGCAAGAGAAGCCATCTTTGGAAGGTCTACATGAACTGCTCTTGAATACTGGTACTTTTATGCAACCTAGATGGAATTTCCCTGAAGTGCCAGCATTTTCAGAACTTGCAAGGGTTTTCCTAGCGAAAGCCTGATCAGAGTACGTGGTTTCTCATGGCTAAAATGAGGAGAAAGTTGCGGCCGTTAGTGCGATAGAATGTACGAACACTTGTGAAGACAAAACTATTCTACGTGTTTCAATTACAAAAATGTCCAATCATCCAGCGCCGGCTCTGAAGCAACTTACGCTCCTATTACTGCACCAGACGTATCATGACCACATTCATATATATACCGATGGTTCGACCTCACCTACCAGCTCAACTACCACATTCGTCGTTCCAGCCAAGAACGTTACAGTTAAATTCAAATTGTCGCACACGACTACATCTATATCGGCAGAACTTGCAGCTCTCCATGGCGCTATGATGTACATCACCGAATAGCCAACAGAGAAATGGGTCGTATTTTGTGACTCTAAGGCAGCCCTTCACAGCATCAAGTCTGCATTACGTCACAGAACTTACCAGCAGATGATATCTGACATCAGGGAAGTGCACCACCATGCTCTGGAAAGAGGGCACCACATTATATTTCAATGGATCCCCGCTCCCTGTGGCATCGTCGGCAACAACCTAGCTGACAAGGCTGCCCGGTGTGCCCACGAAGATACCAAGACGCGTCTAACACCGCATCGGCGAGGTCGGTCGCTGCCAGAGAGCTTCGCCTACTTGCACGCAAGAAGTCACAAGATCTCTGGATTCCAAATGTCTTCAATTGCAGATTACGTAAACTGGACCCCACGCTACGGCTACAACTGCCATCTAGCCTTTCCCGCGGCGAAACAACCTTTTTGTGTCGCTTGTGGCTGGGAGTGGCGTTCACGAACGCATACTCCTACCATATGGGAATGGCCGAGAGCCCGATGTGCGACTCCTGTGGGTGCAAGGAGACCATCGAGAACCTATTGTGCACCTGCCCTCGCTACGATGTCCAACGCCTCTCTCTGCGGGCAACTTTACGACGCTTGGACTCGAGACCGTTCACCGAGTCAAAGATACTCGGACCGTGGCAACACCCGTCACTGGCTCGAAAAGCGATTCGTGCACTAGTGCAGTACTTGAAGTGCACCGGCTTAAGAGACCGTTTATAGTGTCCTTGTGTATGGTGTCCCTCCCACACGTACTCAGTGCTTACTCTCTCGCTTTCTTCCTCTTTCTATTCCCCTTTCTCCCACCCCCAGTGTAGGGTAGCAAACCGGATGCTGTTCTGGTTGACCTCCCTGCCTTTCCTATCCTTGTTTTCTCTCTCTCTCTCTAGTTTCAATTTCGCCTTTCAGCCGCGACACAGCGCCAGCACGATCTTCGGTAACAATACCGAGACACCAAACCTGGGAAAACTTTTTCATTACGCAGGCCACTTGTGCGGATGACTGCGTTCGGTCAATCTATGAACTGAATAGTCATGCGGTGAAAAGATAAACGAACGGTTCGAGGATCGAACGAATCAACGCCTGTTTTATTAGAAAACTATACCTGTGGTAGTCTGAACAACGCGTATAATCAAGCTATGTTGTGTTTAATTTTTCATTGCTTTAGCAAAGCATAAAGAAATTAGACACAGAAAACTTATGACCTTGCTCTTTCACAGTAACTATCATCAGGCACCCTGTACCAGACTCATGGAAAATGGGCGAGGTCGTTCCATCGGCAAATCATGTAACGATGAATCGCTCTTAAACTATCGTTGCACTTCCATAACTGGTGTCCCTTGCAAAATCAGGAAACATGTCATATACTTGCTCGTAATCAACCTGCTAACTTTATCCATCCATAGCCGCATGGTTTCCGCAAAGACCTGTTCTGTGACACTCAATTAGTTACTTTCTTCACGGCCTACTTTGAAACCTTGATATTAATACTCAAACGAATATCATCTTTCTTTATTTAGGAAAGCCATTTGATAAAGTAGCCCATGAACGCTAAATATTAAAGCTTTCTTAATTAAACCTGCACCCTGACGTCTTAAACTGTATAAAGGAATTTTGTATTAACCGCTTACAGACCGCCAGTATTAACAGCGCTGCTTCAGTCTTGCTTCCCGTAACATTAAGCTTTCCCCAAAATTATGTATTAGCTCCCCTCCTTTATATACTTTAACGATGTATATATACTTTAACGATCTACCATTCATCGTCATCAACAGCCCATCTTATGTCCACCGCAGGACGAAGGCCTGCGGTGGACATAAGATGGGCTGTTGCGATTTCTACCCCTGTCCTGCGCCAGCCCATTCCAACCAGCACCCGCAAATTTCCTAATTTCATCCCACCACCTAGCCTTCTGTCGTCCTCGACTGCGCTTCCCTTCTCTTGGTACCCATTCTCTAACACTAATGGTCCAACGTTTACCTAACATGCACGTTACATGACCTGTCCAGCTCCATTTTCTTCTCTTGATGTCAATTGGGATATCGGCTATACCCGTTTGCTCTCTGATCCAAACCGCTCTCTTTCTGTCTCTAAACATTACGCCCAGCATTCTTCGTTGCACCGCTCTTTGCGCGGTCCTTAACTTGTTCTCAAGCTTCTTGTCAGTCTCCAAGTCTGTGCTCCATATGTGAGAACAGCTAAAATGCACTGATTGTACACAATTCTTTTCAATGATAATAGTAAGCTTCCAGTCAGGAGCTGACCATGTCTGCCGTATGCAATTCAACCCATTTTTATTCTTCCATGAATTTTCTTCTCGTGATCAGGATTCCCGGTGATTAATTGACCTAGGTGAACGTACTCCTTCACAGACTCTAGAGGCTGACTGGCGATCCTGGGCTCTTGTTCCCTTGCCCGGCTTTTAATAATTATCTTTGCCTTCTGCATATTAATCTTCAAACCCACTCTTGCACTTTCTCTATTAAGGTCCTCAATCACTTGTTGTAACTCGTCTGCAGTATTGCTGAATAGAACAATGTCATCGGTAAACCGAAGGTTGCTTCGATACTCGCCGTCGACCCTTACACCCAAGCCTTTCCGATTAATAGCTTGAATACTTCTAAGAACGCAGTCACTAGCATTGGAGAGATTGTGTCTCCTTGTCTGACCCCTTTCTTTATACGTATCTTTCTACTTTCCTTGTGCAGAATTGAAGTATCTGTGGAATCTCTGTAGATATTTTCCAAGATTTTTACGTAGGCGGGGTGTACTCCTTGATTACGTAATGCCTCTATGACTGCTGGTATCTCTACTGAATCGAATGCCCTTTCGTAAACTATGAAAGCCATATAGAGTGGCTGATTGCACTCAGCAGATTTCTCTATTACCTAATTAATGACATGGACGTGATATATTGTAGAGTACCCCTTCTGAAGCCAACCTGTTCACTTGGTTGGCTGAAGTTCGGTGTTGCCCTTATTCAAATGGAAATTATCTTGGTGAATATATTATATAACACTGGGAGTATAAGCTAATGGGCCAATACTCTTTCAATTCTTCAACGTCTCCCTTTTTGTGGATTAGTATAATGTTGGCATTCTTCCAGTTTTCTGTGACCCTTGCAGTCAATAGACAATTCGGATAGACAGCCGCCAGTTTTCCAAGCATTATGTCTCCTCCATCTTTGGTTATCTCGACTGTTATTCCATTTTCTCCTGCCGCTCTTCCCGTTTCATTTCTTGCAAGGCCCTTCTCACCTCATCGCTAGTTATAGGATGGGGTTCTGTATCTTGTTCATTGCAGCTTCGAATGGAGGCATTTTTACTCCTTTGGGTACTGTACAGGTCCGTAAAGAATTATTCCGCTGCTGTTACTATACCTTAGAGATAGGCGATGCTATTACCCTGCTTTACTTTCAGTGCATACATCTTGGTTTGCCCTATGCCAAGTTTCCTTCTCACTGATTTCAGGCTGCGTCCATTTTATTACGGTTTCTTCAGTTTTCTCACGTTATAATTTCGAATATCCATTATTTTCGTCTTGTTGATCAGTTTTGACAGTTCCGCGAATTTTATCTTATCTCTTGAGTTGGACACTTTCATGCTTTGTCGTTTCTTTGTTAGGTCCTCAGATACTTGGGGGAGCTTGCCTGCTGGTTGCCTTGGTGCCTTGCCTCCCATTTCAATTGCTGCCTCTGAATCCAGCCTAGTTACGGTTTCAGTCATAACCGCTATGTCGTCTTCATTTTTCTGTTCTAAGGCTGCATATTTGTTTGCAAGTACCAGCCTGAATTTGCCTGCTTTTACCCTTACTGCGTCTAGGTTGACCTGTTTCCTCTTAACAAATTTTATTCTTTCTCTCTTCAAATTGACGTGTATCCTAGCCCTCATTAACCTATGATCACTGCACTTTACCCTATACCTATCACTTCTACATCTTGCACTATGCTGGGAGCGGCAGAAAGTATGAAATGAATCTCATTTCCTGTTTCACCATTAGGGCTTTTCCAGGTCCACTTTCTGTTGCTACGCTTCCTGAAAAAGGTGTTCATTATTCGCAGCTTATTCCTCTCTGTGAATTCTACGAGGATCTCTCCTCTAGTATTCCTAGAATCGACGCCGTAGTTGCGAATTGCTTGTTCACAAGCTTGACTTTTCGCCACTTTTGCATTGAAGTCACTCATTACTGCACTATACTGAGTTTTCACTTTTCTCATTGCGAATTCAACATCTTCATAACACTGACCTCCTTCATCGTCATCGTGACTAGATGTTGGAGCGTAGGCTTGTACTACCTTTAATCTATACCTCTTATTAAGCTTGATTACGACTACTGCTACCCTCTCATTAATGCGGTATAATTCTTCAATATCATCCGGTATGTCCTTATGGATCAGGAATCCTACCCCATATTGCTTCTTACCTGGGATACCTCTATAGCAGAGGACATGGCCGTTAGTCAGCACTGTATAAGCTTCACCAGTTCTTATAATCTCACTAAGGCCAATGATATCCCAAACAATGTCTGATAATTCCTCAAAGAGTCCTGCTAAGCTAGCCCCACTCGACAGAGTCCGGGTGTTAAAGGTCGCCAGGGTCAGTTTCCATTGGTGGCTACCATCAGTCTACTATCGATATATCATAGGGTCTACCGTTGCATGTTACCTATCCGATTCGAATGTTTGCTCACGACTGGGTGATCTATCACTAACACTAATGACCACGTTTCGCTTCACAAAGATCTAAAGAGCATTAAAGACATGCGATGGTCGGTTAATTCTCGTAAACCATACAAAATATAAATCAATGTGAGATTCCCGCAGTCAAAATCGTTCCCACTTTTCTTACACATTTATTAACGTCCTCATTAACGCAATGCATGCATTCAAGCATCCTAGGCGTTATTATCTCGCATGACCTAAACTACTGCTCGCATGTCTCTAACATCACATTATCTCCTAATAATACCTAAGGAGTTCCATAAGGCAACCTTCGCAATGCTCCTCGGCTTGTTAAATTAGTACTATACAAGGCACTGGTTAGTAGTAAACTGGAACATGCGCACCTGACTATGGGATCCTCGCCAGATTTACCTCACCAACGCACTGCAATCCATTCAGAATTGCACCACAAAATTCGTTCATTCGACATACCCTTATGACACTAGCGTGACATCATTAAATATAGACGCGGCTTTAGACACCTTATCCTATCGGCGCCGTATCGTGAGTTTGCCATTGTTTCACAAGTTGTACGCCAGTTTACTCCGCCATGTACCTTGCATTCTACCACATTCTCGCATATCGCTACGCGCAGGCCAACCAATAAATGCTTCTCGCCCACGTGCCCGTACTGCCACCTTCTCGTCATCATTTTTTCTTCGCGCAGGTGCAGACTAGAGATGCCTTACCCACCACGTCGCTGCTATCGCCACTTCGTGTGCCTTCATGGACGAAATAAGTGATTTGTAAGTAATATTGGGGACAACCTTTAAATCAGCTTTTCGTGTATTTCGACCCCCTTTGTAGTACCTCGCAAGTCGTTTTTAAGGGAATGAAGAAATAAAATGGAATGAAAAATTACAAAACGGTGAATGTGTCTCCAAGCCACCTTTTAGGTATTTTACCACTGTGACAAATTACCGTGATCCACACGTACGATTAAAATCGGTAGTTCTTCACATTGAAAGAGATGGTGGTGTATGCGTAAGTTTTCCTTCCGATTCATTTCTTCCAAAGGATCTGTCGTCGCGGTCTGAATGATTTTGTCCCGATCCTACTGCATCCGCATAAGTTTCTGATAAGCCAAATCTTCTTTGCCTGTCCTCCCTGGTACGGCGTGGGCGTGACTGCTGCTGCTGCTGGATTGGTCGGTATCGTCAGTGCATGCAAAGTACAAAGTTTAATAGCGCGCCGAATGAGAGTACCTTCAAACGGGCTTATACGGGGTGATCATTCTAAAGACTGCTGGAATTTTCAAAAAAAAAAGAAAGAGAAGCCTGTGGTAGATGGCAATATTCCAGCCTTTGAGTTGGATTATTCAAGGAAACGTCTGCGGAGTTCCAAAACGGTAAACGGCCCAGCACTTCCACCAAATTGTCAAGAGGTGTTCTGGCGGGGTTAATCAAGCTCGCAGATAGCATAGCCCCGCAGCAAGAGGTCACACAGCTCAGGCAATAAAGGCACAAGGCTTAGACCAAACTCGTCGTCATCATTCTCGAAGCAGAGCATACTGCTCGTTCTTCTCCATACAATATAATAGTGCATGAATCAGAATACAAAATTGAGGAGAATGTGTCACAAGGCAAGGCAGGGGGCAAGGCATGTTCCCACGAAGTGATAGTTTAAACTAAGGCGACGAACTGATCAATAGCGGCAACCATGTTATCGAAACGTTGGATCCATACGTATAACCCTGGCTCGATCACTGTAATACCGCGTAAAATAGGGCCACTGGAAACATGTTTAACGCTTCACTATGCCTTCCTACAATTTTAGGCCCAGTACCGCACCAAAAAAAAATAAACCATGGGGTTTTACATGCCAAAACTAATATCTGGTTATGAGGCACGCCGTAGTGGGGGACTCCGGAAATTTGGAGCACCTGGGGTCCTTTAACGTGCACCTAAATTTATGTACACGCGTGAATTCACCCCCATCGAAACGTGGGCCGCCGTGGCCGGGATTCGATCCCGCGTCTTCATGCTTAGCAGCCCGAGAACACAGTCACTAAGCAACCACGGTGGATACAGTGCTGCACCTCAGAGCATGTAGCGTTCTCTGATTCATCACAGAATCGACTGAAACTGTGGCAATCAACATCCTTTTATTATCTCGCGTAGTCGCGCACGAGAGGCACGTAACATTATTCGAATTGGCGCGTGGTCATCATTCGCATGTACAAGGCTAACGTCTAGTGTAAATTTTCCATAGAAATACACACATGTATTTCGAATAGACGAAACAGTTGAGTATTTCTCATATAAAGACAGTTTCCTGGCTGGCATATTCTTTTCTTGGTTTAAGTCTAGGGGGTGTACAAATGTTGCTCGGCCCATGTGTGCACCGATAATGACGGGTACAAATTTTCCATTCCAGTGCACAGCGCGCTTTCACTTCTTTTAGGTTTACGTACTGAAACTCGGAGCAAAACTTGTTCTACGCCACAGAAACGCCAAAAGCTTGCTGCGATGGCCAGATTGCATTAGAAGCGCACGCAGCTTCAAGGTAAGCACTGCCGACAGCTTTAATTTTCGCTGCAATCTGAAACCGATGGAGAAAGCTTCTGCCCAGATTCATTTGAACAACTTAATATACACTGGGTCGAGCGCTAATTTTAGCGAGCGCTTAAATTTGGAAAGCCTACAGCCGAGATTGTTAGGAAGAATGAATAATTAAAGAAAGCGATGGCGAGCAGAAAGTTTTGCTGCAAAGAGAGTCAGGCCATGCCGAGAACATTTGAACTAGGCAAAACGAGGGTGCTGCGTAAGTGGCGGTCCTGCGTACGCGTAGTACTTCGAGAAAAAAAAATCTACCGCTTTAGTGCGGTGCAATTAGGCCGAAACTGAAAATATATGCAGGAGCACCACGCAAGTGCCAAGAATAAGCGGATAGAATCACTGACGGTTTTAACGGCAGGGCTTGCAAAATTAAGAACAGGAAGGTTTCCTGTGGTACGAAAATCCCTTGAACATATTGAAAGGCTTTGCGAAGAAATTTGGGGCGCCGAAATGAAAGCGCCAGTTCCCACGTAATCCGGCAGCCCATTGCCCCATTGTCTGTTTAAAACAAAGCGGCAACGCGGGTCAAAGGAAGAACAATTGCTAGAGACTTCTATATGTGAATTCCGCTACGCGTGCCAGCGCGCCTTCTGTGCGAAATGGCGCGCCGCCGTACTTAGACCCATTGTTATCCAGGGGCGCCGTCGGCCCGCATGAGGCTGAGAGGCGTCAGCCCCTCCATAGTGCCTGCACGGAGTAGATTAGGCCCTCCTATTTCCCATCTCTCGCTCCCCATAGCTACACACTATAAGGGGAAGTGCGGCTTGTCTTTGACTGTGCGTCTATGGCAAAGCCACATCGCGTAGTTGGTGGAATACTCCATGCGAGTGACTCGCTCTCACTCCGCCAATCAAACACCATATGGACTCTTTGATGCAAGCGACAAGTGAAAATACATTTGAGATATTTTAGATAATTAAATCTTCTAAGCCTTCTAAGATTTGCATTGCAATTAACTATGCTTCCGGGTTTACTCGTCGTAATGTCTCTTAGACAACGAACATGTTCTAATTGCGATGACTGAACTTCATTGAGGGATGAGGCGTGGATTTTGGACGGAGGATGAAGGAATATTAGTATTCGATGCTCCCCAGAATAGTCTGCCTTTTTTCCTTGAGGTGAGCGGAAGGAGGACAGAATTAAACATAAGTACAACAAGCTTGCGTGCCATCACATTCTAGGCAATGAGAAGTCCGTGCAAGTATACAGAGGAGGTACCAGCCACGTAATTTTCGGGTTCAAATTGTGTGTGTATGTATGTGCACGCGCCCTTTGTTTTTCCGCCTCGCTCGCGGACACTGCAACAACGACCCATGGTTCTGATGCGACGTGGATTACTTACGGCCTATTCGGACAGTCGCTGTGATCCTCGGAATTTGAACGGACATATTCGCAAGAGCTCTGGGTAAAAGCAGGAGATATCTTGCGCCAACCGATAAGCCGGCAGCTTTTCGGAGCAGTGAGCGGAAAGGAAGTGCAAGCTGAAGAAAATTTCCGGTGATGCTTCCAGCAGAGAACAAAACAAACTCGTGATTCAGGCAAACGAAAAGTCAATGGGTATCGAGTGTAGCACGAACGTCGCAAACGCGCACTAATGGAAACAGCAAGGACCATAAGAACGACTGGGGTCACGTGACGAAAACCGACATCAATTGGAAAAGCTCATTCGAATGAAGCCGGAGCCCCTTCTTCGACCATCCGAACAAGGTTGGTCTTTTGGGAGCGCTCTAGCGCACTCGAAAACGACCCTAAGAATATTGCCCAAGGCATCGGTGCGTTTCTGCACACTCATGACAGCGTTTCCCTACGGCGGGTTCCCAGGAAGTCCTTGCTCTTGCATACGGCAATTGTCATTTCTACTCACTAAAACACAGACGAGTTCTATCTATCTGCATACCCTTCCACCAGAGCGCCACACTAATCAGTTGTTCACACTAGTGATCATTCTGCAATAATCTGCAGTTAGATATCATTCCAGTATATGGATGGAGAGATACATATCGCACTTGAAGATGTCTTAGCGTTTGTGCTGGGCACAGAGATAACTTATTGCCAAAAAACTATAGTGATAAAAGAAAGTGCAGTACGCTCCTTTATGGATTCAAACCACATAACCTACGACAAAGCATAATCTCACAGGACCATGACAGCTGAAGTCAGGCTCTGCAGAGAGCTGCCATTCTCGTCCAGACTAAAGGCGGCCGAGAAAAGCGAACATGTTCCCGCTGGCAGCGTTAACAGAGTGATGTGCGGTGCTTGTGTATGTACGAGTTCTCCTGGTATTAAAATCAAATAAAATTGGTCAAAGTTCGTATTAATGGTAATATCATTACTATTTAACTATTGTTCAGCTACCGTAGCCAAGAGACAAAATGTTTTCGTAAGATTATGGAGGCTGCTCGAAGATGGGGTCGCGAAGAGGAAGCACAATTTTTACAACGTGCGAACGATAATGCCAATGGTTGTCAATTTTAGTTAATGGTTCCCGAGAGCTCTTCACAGACGTAGCGGATCAAGCAGCGTGAGCTAGCATGTTCTAATTTCATGCCAGACTTGGTTTTATTCTGGCGAACGCTAGCCGGGGCAGGCGCATGCACTGTTGTGTACCGGCACTCGTACGGATGCCAGCGTCTGCTGCTAGGCCAGTGCTGATGCCACTACAATCTAATTACAGACCTTCACTTAGGCGACGCCTACCCTGACTTACTTCTGGGCTATTTTTTACGGAAGCTTTCGGCTTGATAACGGGGACCCTTCAAACTATTTCGAGTAATAGTCTGCGACTTCAACCTTCAGTAGATATTTGCCATTTATTATCCTTAAAACAGCATCATCTGCTTTAGTGTGTCCGAAGAGTCACACTGTTGCTGTTATCATCGATCAATATTTCCTTTTCACTGGTTTGTGTAACAGAGACATGGTTAAGTGATAGCGATAAAAATTTGTTTTCATTTCCATCGTACACTAGGGAATACTGTCATCGCGTGTCATCCAGCCACGGCGGTTCCGAAATCTTTATTTCACAAGATGTAGAGTATAAACGCAGGCTAGATTTAAACCTTAGTATGCCTGATTGCGAAACACTATGGATTGAAATCAATAATTCATGTTTCAATACCGGTGAAAAAAAGCGCTGTATTTGGCTGCATCTACCGATCACCGAGCTCTAGTGTAAACACGTTTTTCTGCGCTTTAGATGAAATTTTGCACACTGTTTCGAATGAAAACAAGAACATCGTTATCATGGGAGACATAAATATCAATCTTCTGGATGAGGACTGCGCATACAGCAGAGAATGCATTAGCATCTGTCATTAATACGGTATCGTGTCTTGTTACAATTACCTACTAGGTACGTCTCTAACTCGAGTACTCTCATCGATCATGCACTAACTAACCTGATTTATCCCCCTGATGCTTTTATCGTACGAAGCAACATAACCGACCACTTTCCAATTGTGCTCTGTTTTCCACGTCTTAATCACGGCTTGGAAACTCGGTACACAAAATCCAGGTTTTACAAAGAACATTTCATAGAGCTAGTTAACAGTTCAGACTGGTCGCGAGTAACATTATTAAATGACGCTGAAGCCTCTTATATTGAGTTATCTGGCATAATTAAAGCTTGTATATCCTCAGAAACAACAATAGTTAAGTGCCATAAACATTTTGCCTCCCCTTCAAACACTTGGCTTACAGCAGGATTGTTGAAGAGCATGCGCAAGAAAGAAAATCTGTATCGTAAATGCAAAAATAGATCATTTAACCAATATCTTAAGCTTCGGTACAAGATGTTTTGCAACTTACTGACATATCTACTTAAACAAACGAAGAAAACTTACTATGAAAATGTAATAAATCAAACCGGGAACGATTCCAGAAAGCAATGGCAGATACTTAACGCGTTTCTGAATAAGAATCCTGCTAGTAACAGAATAACGAAAATTCAAGAAAAAGACTGCATACTTACAAATCCTGAAGATATTGCATGCGCATTCAGCAACTTTTTTGCTACTGTGTCTGATATCCCTGGCGGTAATGACACTCACATGTTGCGCTTGTCAAAACAATCATTTTATCTCTTCCCAACTACACCAGTGAAGTTCGCGCAACAAATACGAATCTTAAAAATTGTAGTCCTGGTTTAGATTCCATATGCTCGTATCATATCAAAGAAATCGTTGAACGCATATGTGAAGCTTCCAGTCACGTTGTCATTTTAATCTTTAAAACTGCCGTTTTTCCTAGTGACTTGAAAAGATCAAAAATAATTCCTGTGCACAAAAAAAGAGACGTCACCTTACTAGCAAACTACAGGCCTACATCCAGCTTCCAGTGTTTCAGTAATGCAATAGAAAAACTAATAGCATAGCGCCTATCTAACTACTTGGACAAGTCCCAACTATTAACACCAAGACAGTTTGGTTTTCGTGCTGGATACTCTACTAACCTAGCTGGATACTCTACTAACCCACTGACAAGATCAAAGCGGAAATTGATGGGGGCAGATTCGTAGGATCTGTCTTTATAGATTACTCGAAAGCATTCGATTCCCTTAATCACAACATTCTCTTTACTAAACTCAGCGTATATGGTATAACTGGTCCATCTTTACAGCTACTGCGAAGCTATTTACACGACAGACAGCAACAGGTCTGCATTTCAGGAGTGCTGTCTGACACAAAAATAATTAACATTGGTGTTCCACAGGGGTACATACTCGGTCCCCTCTTATTTCTAATCTTCATTAATGATTTCACAAACTACCTAACTTCTACAGAATGTCTTTTGTACGGGGACGACACCACTGTTTACGCTTCCCATAACGACATCTGTACGCTAACTGAGCGTTTAAATGATGAACTAAATAATATCAGTTGTTGGTGCGAAAAAAATAAATTGCTAATTAACCCTCAGAAAACAAAGTTTATTGTTTTTAGTTCACACAATAAACCTCGACCTAATATTCCACCATTGTACAAAGCTTTTCACCTAATATTACCATCTAATGAGTGCTCTTTTTTAGGTGTTCAATTAGACACCTTTCTAAAGTTTAATTTGCATGTAAGCTTCATAAAAAAGAAAGCCGCTTATGGTATCAGGGTGCCTTTTAAAGGCCAGATACTACTTTCAAAAGCCCACTCTCCTGATCTTGCACTATGCCATTATTTATAGCAATTTAAATTACTGTATCAGTTCTTGGGGTCTCACATATCGCTGTCATATAGCTCCCTTGCAGCACATCCAAAATAACGCTGTCCGTATCATCGCTTCGGCTCCTTATAACACTCACGTTACGCCCATCTTCACTGAGGTAAATATCCTCACAATAAATAAAATTATATGGTACAACCACAGCATCGTTATTTACTGCCTTCTTAAAAATCCACAATTACATTATATCATTGGCAGGAATATTCTTCCTAATCCTAACACTACCAGGTTCCCTTCGCAAAATAACATTTTACTTCCAAAATCTCGCAGCAATTATGGGAAACTAACTGTTGGTTTTGCTGTTGGTTGGTAACTGTTGGTAACTGTTGGTTAGTTTTGCGCAACTAGTTTGCCTCAAGATTATCCCAAAATGTTACGAGATTATTTAAAATCATGTTGGGGGTCAGAAAAAGCGTCACGAACTTGTCCTGGTAAGATTCTGTACAAGCGAAACTAACTGCGTCTCACGGCCGAACTGTTTTTCGCCAACTGCGTCACAATACCAGGCGCGGCGAGCGCGCCCATAAACTACCAAAATTAGTTACTATAATGTGGGACTCACAGACAGCGTCGCAAACATCTCCCAGTACGAGTCATTAATTCAAATTAACTGCGCCAGGACGGCTGAGCTGTTTTTGCTAACTGTGTCACAAGTCTAGGTTCCGTGCCGTAAGGCTCTTGAAATGCCCGTCGCAGACTGTCAAACAAAACTTCTCACCTTGCCGTAGTCCAATAGTGCAGTGGTGCCGAAGTGCTGAAGAAACGCAAGAAAACGCCGGAAGGCCAACAATCCCAGCTAAATCAAAAAGAAAAAAAAACTGGCAGTGGCTTAGCTCGGCTATGCCAGGATATATGCAGCGAAAGCTAAGGCGTAGCATGGTTAGCCTTGGTTAATTAATCTTGATTGCAAGTCAAGGTTAGTCCGGGGTTCTAGCTATGTTGCGGCGTTTAGCCACTCGTTCGGCGCGCTGCTCGTCTGTCTCCTGGGCCATTCGTTTCCTCTTCATCTCATTCCGATGTCGATTCCAGGCCTCCTCCGGCTTATAAGAATTGTCGCCGTCCATACTGCCGCCTCAACTGTCGTTGCGGTGCACGCGAGCTCTCCTTTTCAATCCTCCGACATGTTATCAGACATGCGACGCAGCTGGCGAAGCGAGCAGAGGCGAACGCAACGACGAGGAACGCGGTGCGACGTCATGTGCCTCCTCGGAGCACCGCCACGGCGAAATCGCAAGTTCGCCGCCAGTAAAGCTTTTGCTTTAAAATGAAAAGCAGGCAGACGTGTCGCCGAACAGGCCAACGCTCGCATGCGCAGCCGGAGTCGCCGACTTCGGCGGCGTGTCCGCGTGTCTGACTCGTGTCGCATGCATCTGGCCCGTCAATGGTCTGTCGCTAGGTGACGCAAAAAAGTAAATCGCAAAGTATACCGTAGTTTATACGCAGATACCTTTAATTCTGCCCCGAAAGGATTAAAAATATAAAACAATGTGCTAACTTCAGTTCACATTCTTTTTTTTTTCGATGCCCGCGGAAGCACACGGTCGACATTAATACTACCGTGACACATTTCCTTTTGCCAGTTTTCACCGGGTGTCCCCTCTCGTTGAAATCTTTTCTCTATGCGATAACCTTGAAATCGCGCTAGACTGTACGGCTGTGTCTGGCATCGGTTTTTCTGGCCTGGCATGTGGCCGTTCTGTGTTCCACTACGTCACTGCTTGCGAATGCTGTCAACGCCGCAAGCGCCCTTGAGCGCTGAGTGCCGGCCAGCTACAACCTATTAATATTGCCACATGCATATTGCGTGCGTCTTTTGGGCGACTCGCGCAGGCGCCCCGACGAAGACGACCAGCTGCTCCTGGGTCTCGATCTGTCTTTGTAAGTAGTCTTTAGTATTTCATCCCTTGTTCGACTCAAGGTCTAAAAATGCAAAAGCAATTCTGGGGCTGGACCTCATGAAGGCTTTCGACAACGCAAAGCATGAAGCGGCCCTGGAAGGGCTGAACAAGATTAATGTAGGCACCTGGACATATCGATACACCAGGGACTTCCTGACGAGCAGAACTGCCTGCATGAAGTTCCAAACGCTGGAATCCCCCACAATTGAGCTAGGGAGTAAGGGTACGCCACAGGGATCAGTGCTGTCTCTCCTTCTCTTCAATGTTGCTATGAGGGAACTCCCTGAGCGATTCACAAAGCTCGAGGGATTAAAATTTAGTATATATGCGGATGATATCACCCTCTGGGTCAACTGGAGAAGTGATTAGGCCTTTGAAAGCCTGCTCCAGGCCAACACCGACATCATAGTCGATTACGCGGCCGAGAGATGCCTAGTGTGCTCGCCGCAGAAATCAGAATTATCTATATACAAACCGAAGCATATAAGGCGCTAGGCACCGTCGGAGATCAAAATTAATGTGGCGGGTAAGCAGGTACCAATAGTCGAGCAAATCAGAATCTTGGGCCTGGTTCTCCAGTTACACGGCCATAATGGCGAGACTGTCAAGAGGTTGCAGAATCAGGCGGTGCAGACCCTGAGCCTAATTAGACGGGTGGTTAGCGAAGGCCGTGGGTTAAAGGAGAAAAATTTGATTAAACTAGTACAGGCATACATCTTCAGCTGCGTGAGCTACGCAACGCCATATCTCAATTTGAAGGCGATGAAATGAAAAAAAAAGATTGATTCTTTAATGACAAAATGCGTAAAAAGAGCGCTGGATTGCCTATGTACACATCCACAGAGAGACTGATGGCTCTAGGGGTGCACAATACATGGGAAAAACTGGCGGAAGCGGTGCGAACCTCCCAAATTGAGTGGCTTAGCAGCACGAGGACAGGAAGAGCCATATTGACCAAAGTTGAAATAAATCCGGATGGCCCCACCCAAAAGGTGGAAGCAGATAGGGAAGTAAGAAAAAATCTTATTATCTCCCCCCCCCCTGCCAAAGACATGCACGCGGACCATAACAAAGACAGGACGCAAAAACGAGTCGAAGCATTACAAATTAGATTAGGTGTACTTTCGGAACAAGAGGTGGCCTATGTAGACGCGACGGGAGGTGGCGGCGGTTTTACGGTGGCAACGGCCGTCAGCGGGTGGGGTAATCTCGTGACAGCTGCCGATCTGCGCGGGCAGAGCATAGAAGTTGCCGAGGAAATTGCGATAGCGTTAGCTTGCGCTAGAACGGACGCGAAATTTGTGATCAGTGACAGCAAAACTGCCATACAAAATTTTAGCAAGAGAACAATCTAGCCCATAGCGGCCAGAATCCTAGGCCAGAGAAAGTTCAATAGAAAATTTCAAATAATTTTTGACTCCGACGCACGAAGCCGTCCCCGGCAACGAGACGGCCCACGACCTGGCTCGAGATCTCTACCGCCGAGCCGCTACGGGGCCCCTCGATGACCGAGGGAGCGGAGAGCGCATGCTAAAATATGGGGAGATCACGCTGCACTATAGATTGTATTCTAGACTGGTATCCCCGCCAGACCCTAAATTAAAGAACAGAGAAGCAGTCGCATGTAGACGACTGAAAACGTATACCAGTTATGGTGAACATCTTCCCCGAGGCCAGGAGCGATAGGTGTAATCGTTGTGGGGCGAGAAGGACCCTCGAACACATAATATGGGAATGCCCGTACTGTCCCAGTTGGACGCCCAATATAGGTAGCAGAGACACCTAGGAGACCTTGCTGCGCAGTCTATTAGCTAAGTCTCTGAGCTCCAGCTCCGGCTCGTCCAACTGGCTGAAGAGGCTGCTGGGACCCAAGATTGCCCAGCCTGCATCCGAGGCGGCGGCACCCCCCCCCTCCCCCCCCACCTGCGTGTCTGGGGCTGGGTAGATCATCTTATCCGTTGGACAATAAAGTTTATTCTATCTATCTCGTTCGGGTAACGTATTGGTAAAGCTGCTGGGCATCGATCCCAGTAGTTCTAACAATATTCTTCAGCGTCGGAATTGACTTTCTAGGCCCTTTCCCTTCGTCTACCTTTGGAAATAAATGGGTCGCGGTTGCAACGGACTACGTCGCGCACTGCGCAATCACCAGGGCATTGCCGACAAGCTGTTCTGTAGACGACGCGGGCTTTCTTCTACATGACGTATTTTCCACCATTGCGCCCCTCGGTAGCTTCTCACTGGTCGCAGGAGGTGCTCTCTCTAAAGTGGTAGATGGCATGAACTTGTAGATGAAGCAACTCGGAACACATTGTTGAGAAAATTTATCATACACCCTCCTTTGACTCTCTCGCTTCAGGATACGCTAAATGCAATAGTTTTACGTCGGCCTAGGTCCTTTTGCTTTTCTTGCTGGCCACAACGCCACGTATGCGTGGCACGGCGTCGTTTCCCTGGTCTTCCGCTTTGCTCCTCAGCGCCGGATTCACGTTGGCAGCAATGGCGCCAGTCCGGTAAACATCCATTTTCATTAAATCTGTTTCTAAGGGCGGCAAACAGTTACTGATCGATGCGCCTGCTCAAGCAACTCTCCAATGTTCCTGCGCAGCTTACCGTTGCATGTTTTTCCCTCTTATCTACTTCTAATTTTCTTTCGATGGGCACGGGGTGTCAGCGTTCATCACTTTAGCGCTTAGCGATGGCTCCCGTGTTTGCATGGTGCACCGCCTCTCGCAAGCGGGCTTTGTTTGTCCGCCTTTCAAAGAAACGTCAAGACGAATAACGATGAACCGAAGATCGATACAGCGGCCACTTCACAACCTGGTTTATCGGATACCAGAATTCCCACTCTCACTTTCCTGTTTCCTTGCCGTTCACTGTCTCGTGAGCTTCCCCACTTTCTCAGTGTTTTTCCCAGGGGATAAGTTTCATTTTGCATCTTTATTCTTATAACGCAGGCGAGCGGCTGACCGCGTAGAGGTCAATGAAACAGGCGTGCCCTTATCTCTCAAGTTGAGCATGTTGAAAACGTTGTTCGCTGGTCGGAGACGAAGCGATTTTCATGAATTTTGATGTAGGGAGGGGAATAACCAGACTACCACGCTCTATAGAGCCTGCTGATATGGGCTCCAGCGGGTTTGTACATTTTTTTAACATACTCTTCATAATGAAGACAACTTAGCTCACTAGTTCTGCCGCACTCTAATTGTTGAGGGCCATGAAATAATTATATAAAAAAACTCCACTGCCCATTTTCTCAATATATTAACGGGCGGTGTTCCTTGTGTGATTATAAAATCAGAAATAATGAAAACAGAGGTGAATACTCAAATTATCAATCATAATAAACCGAACACTTGCATGCATAATCCTTCAAATCTGTCTATTGTCTATTTGTTGGCATTGTTGCAATTTATAAAGATTTACGTAGCCTCTTGACAAGAATTTATTTATTCTCATGACATTGTCCCCGTTCTTGTGCTTCAATGCACCTTATATGTGCGTAATGAAATCACCGATTACCGTAAGCAATCGTTGGCGCATGACAAAAATAATGACGAGAAATCTGTTTTGAACAATGAACGTGATAAAAAGATGGAGTTCGAAATGTTTATAGAACATTGCTTTCCTGAATAAGCCAGGGAGCTGGCGTACGAAGCCCAGATGCGGAGCCATGCGTGGTAGTATTGCACGTCACAAGCTTATAGCTGGGGCGGCGCATTTTGCAGGTGTCAGCCGGTATGAAAAAGAAGCACCTTTCAAATTGACAGCTGGCAACTTTTGTAAGAGAATGGAGCAGCAGTGCATCACTAGTAACAATGGTGCTGCGTGCATACTGGCCCCCTGATTTTCAGTGTGCTGTCGGCACTTAAGTGTTAGCTTTTAAAGAACAAAAGAGTGAGAAATGAAGCAAAAATACTATGTAAATGATGTTCTACGCGTGTGGATGGTGCTGTAGACGAGAGCTTCGGGGTATCCGTCAATTTCAGGTAAAAAATCATGCGTAGGGCAAGGAAATATCTATACAAACACCAACCAACTGTGTTTTATAAATGTAACCCATCACTTCAGAGATATTCGAACTAATTTATTAAAGGTGACTTAGCGAAAGGGTGGCAGCCTCTTAAGCATCCGGCTTGCTACAGTGGCGGTGAGTTTTGCGGACGCGAGCTTCTGCGAATGCCTTGCATGATAGCGTGTGCCAAGCTAGGTTTCAGTCGAGTGTTTAGCTTCGAGTAGTTGCGTCTTGTTTGTTTGCAGAGCACTCGCTAGCCCATGTACGGGCATCCGCAACAGCACGCAACGCAACTATTCCACTACAAAAAGTTGCTTGCTCAAACATTCACATTTTTACACAAGTACTGAAAAAGTAAACTTACCCAATCGACTTCTTGGCTGGTCATTTTCATTGCTCTGAAAGGAACAGTGCTTTCATTTGATGTCTACTTTCGGTTACTCATTCGAATTATACGCCTGCAGCATTACATTCACTTGTAATGCCATCATTAAAGAGCATTATTTCATTTGAGGTTATTCTCACCCATGATAGATTCCTTCCTCCAAATTCTCACACCCGCTGTGGTTGCTTAGTGGCTGTGGTGTCGGGCCGCCAAGCACGAGGTCGCGGGATCGAATCCCGGCTACGGCAACCGCATTTCGATGGAGGATAAATGCGAAAACACCCGTGTATTTAGATTTAGAGAGAGAGCAAATGATAAAGGAAAGGTAGGGAGGTTAACCAGGACTGAGCCCGGTTGGCTAACCTACACTGGGGAAAGGGAAAAGGGGACGGAAAGATTAAAAGAAGAGAATTAGGTGCACGTTAAAGAACCCCAGGTGGTCCATATTATTGCGGAGTCTTCCAATACGGCGCGCCTCATAATAACATCATGGTTTTGGCACGAAAACAGCATAATCTAATCAAAGTCCCACAAATACAACATGGCGCCCACACTTAATACCTGGTGACATCACTGTGCTCACAGTGGAAATAGGCCTTCTTGTTCTTGACATAATTATTACGGTGCACACGTCGGACAAAAGCTACGAAAAACAAATAGTAGCTCATTACAGGGCTAAAATGGCGCCGCCGTATGATCTGCACGCCTTCTTCCTTAGGTTTGTTTGTGTCACGTCTACTGGGAAATTGCGAGAGTCTTCCCGCCGCCTTGACGCACGCTATCCGTGTTATCTTTATTTCCAATACGCGCGGAAATTTTGGCAACGGGTAGTGGAAGCAAATTTCTCTGTAGAGCATTCATTAATTGGTGTCTCACCGTAACGGGGCTCGGGCTACAAATTGTTCCTATGCGTACTTTTTTTTCGAACGTCTATCAGTTCGTTTTTGTAAAAGATGATATTTGCTACACACGCTGTTGACTGAAAAAGGGACAGGACCCTCGTTAAGATGTTTCAACTTTTCCTTATGGTGCCCCTTTTCACATTGAAAATAAAAGTGGTTGATTAGTAGATGTACTTTTTAGACCGAAACTTTCACTGCCTGTGCCCTCCCCGCTTGAACGCGGCTGCTTCAGCTATTCTCTACCGTGTTAGTCGGTATATCAAGGTTCCATGTGCGCCGTATGTAAGTGCCAGGAAACGGGCTTATTAATATATAGCGTCGTTGAGCGGAAATACGGGCGGGAAGAAACGGAGTGGACAAGACTGACGCTCACTTACAACTGAAGTTTAATGAAAGGTTTTCCAAGGAGCGGAGGGCCACACTTGCGCAGTCGAAAGGCTGATACAAAGCTCACGCATAATCACGTGCGAAAATTGTAAAAAGTGCTAACGCCCAAGAATATGCCTAATTTCTTTATCCGTCCGGGCAACTGACGGGACACTGACACACGCGGCAGATTGCGCGCATATCTGGCCAGCCTCAGTCATTTCTCTCGACAGTCTGTGATTAGACTTGTTTAAAATGGTTGCATTTCTAAATAGCGGAGTGCAACCGCAGTCTTTGATGTGTGCAGGTAGGTGCGTACTGCCCACAACAGCCTTTAAGAACGCTGAGTGCACATTGAGTCGGTCGTCTATACATCGACCCGTTTGGCTAATGTAAACTTTACCGCAGTGGAGCGGAATCTGGTAAACGACTTCGGTGGCGCAAGTCACAAGGGGGTTTACATGTCTCTTCTCATATGCATTTTTTGCACTTTTCGCTCCGATCACGTATTAGAGAGCACAACCAGGCGAGGTTACAGAGGACTACTACGTCCACCTCATGCTTGCGTCCTACTCCCTGCAAGTTGTGCGAAACTGCATGTATGTGTGGCATCACCACAACCTTTCTTGGTTTCCGCTTTTCCTGTGTGGTTCCGGCGGGTGCCATATTGAGCTTCTTTAAAAGCGGACGTCCCACGGCCATCAGCAGACTAGAGGGGAAACCCGACCTTTCTAGACGTGACACCTGCAAGTTGAAGCTGTGCTCGACCTTCTGCATACAAGACCTTGTACAATTAAAAAAAAAAAGAAGTGACAGTGTTGACCGCTGATAAAGAAGGGTACTTCGTGATCCTAACGGAAGGGCAGTTTTGAGAAAGCGTCTATACGGCTTTAACAAAAAGCACCAAGAAGGCACACGTTGAACCTAAGAAAGTCAAAGATCAAGCAATGAAATTGTTGCTGGAATTGAACCCGGAGCGTATATCTGGTACAATAAACAAAAGTCAGGGTTGAAACTTGAGGTTTTCTTTACGATAAAACCCCATAAACCTAAGCAACCTTTCCGCACAATTGTGTCTGAGACAAACACTTGGCAACGCGTAGTCTCGGTTATCTTCAGAAGAACTTAAAAGGGCTCCGCGTAGAAGACGCATTCAAAGTAAAAAAGCTCGGAAGAAGTCGCTGGGTTTTTACCAGAAGGGGTATATCCAGCGTGCACAGCCTTCAGCGTTGACGTCACAGATTTATATTATTCCCTTCCTAGAAATCAGCTGATGAAAACAATCAAAGATTGCATTATGAATAACGATGAGTTAATGTTTCGGAATGCGAGTCGCGTCCCGGTTCAGTCATTTCTCGAACTTTTGGCTTTTTGTTTATATTCCACATCTGGTATCTGGGAAAACGAAGTTATGATTCAGAAGCAGGGGTCTCCATCGGCTCTCAGGTCACACAAATTCTTAGCGAGATCACTCTCGGCACTGTTGACCGGGCGCTCGAGAGCGTCTTGGCGAGAACAATGATTAAGTGCTTTAGGTTTGTCGATGACTACTTGATAGTTATCCGCTCGCCAACATGTTCCAAAGATATTGGCGTTATCCTTGCAGCCTTTGATAAAGAAGGAATGGGTCTCAGATTTACTCATGCGCTGCTGACTAATAACGAAATTCAGTTCTTTGATTTACTCTTAAGATTAACAGCACAACATATTTGTTGGCAATATAACCTAAGGATAACCAAACCAGTTTTAAGCTACCGTCGACACACTCAGGACTAGTGAAAAGAGGCATTGCTATAACATGTTTAGGTTTCGGACTTAGAAAGTCATGCCGCAACCTCGGTTATCTCAGCTTTTCGCAACAGTTTAATCGTCTAGAGAAGGCCGGTTTTTCAAAACCAATTGTCTTAGCAATATGTGAATGGCTATTGAAGAAAATAAAAGAAAATGTGGGGAAGCACCCCGGAAACAGATCGAAAGGGTAAAAAAGTTTGCAATCATCCCTTAGGTACATCAGATGGGGCATGGCTTATTTAAAAAAGATAGCCATGAAATATAGTGTTCAAGTCGCCTTTTCAGCTAAATGCTCATTAAACAAAAAGAGAGAGATAGAAATTAATAAAGGAAGGGAGGGATGTCAACCAGTCAATAGTGTGGTTGGCTACCCTACGCTAGGGGATGGTAGAAGGGGAAGAGAGAGAAGGGAGAGAGAAGGTGTAGATACGTGTACGGACAGCACTTGAGTTAAAGATTTGCAATAGCGTCAATAGACCTAAGCAGGCGTCCGAGGCTATTTGCTATATCAAACGCACGGGGCAACTCGTGGCATGGTCGGCGGGAGAGGTGTACGTTATTCCACTTTCGTGCGGCAAAAAGTACGTTGAGCAGACGGTACGCTGCCTTAATATTCGTCTTAGGGAGCACCAAGGCGCGATCAGGAATTGAACAGGCTCGAATCTGGCCGCGCATTCACGAAATTGTCCATGTAAACTGTTGTTTGAAAAAAAACCAAAATGTTGTATAAAAATAAAATTCAAAACAAACGCGAGATTGTGGAAGCCTACTTCATGCATGTCAACTCAAGAGCATGCGTCAGCCAGACTTCTATCTCTCTACATGATAAAGAAACGAAGTTTTTGAATGGCAATATAGGCTAACACCCTTTCACCACTTGTACGCGTATCTTCATCACATGATCCCATTCTCTATATATTTAATCACTTGTCTGGAAAAAAAATAAACCAGTTGTTAGCCTGCGCTCGTATCGTCCACTTCCTTTTGTCCTTCAATCCGGGTTGCACTGCCCACCCCTAGGAACATGTTTAGTCACCAACTCGCCCAGTTTGCTGTGTTAATTCAGATGTTAAAGAATTGAAGAATTATAGGCCCATTAGCTTGCTTTCAGTATTGTATAAAATGATTACCAAGACAATTTTCAATAGAATCAAGGCAACACTTGATTTAATCAACCGAAAACAAACAGGCTGAATTCAGGAAGGGATATTCTACAATGGATCACATCAATGTCATCAATCAGGTAATCGAGAAATCTGTTGAGTACAATCAACCTTTCTATATGGCTTTGGTAGATTATGAAAAGGTATTTGATTAAGATGAGGTACCAGCGGTCAAAGAGGCACTACGTAATCAAGGATACAGGAGGCATACGTGATTATTTTGGAAAGTATCTACAAAGATACCACAGCTACATTTGGTTCTCCACAAGAAAAGTAGAAACTTCCCTATCAGAGAAGGGTCAGGAAAGGGAACACAATCTTACCAATGCCATTCACTACATGTTTAGAAATATTCAAGCTATTGGAATGGGAAGGCTTAGGAGTGAGGATCAACGGCGGATATCTCACTAACCTTAGGCTTGCAGATGATGTTATCCTATTCAGCAACATTGAGGACGATTTGCAACAAATGATTGAGGACCTTAACCGACAACGTATAAGAGTGGGGTTGAAGATTACCATGCAGAAGACAAAGGAAATGATCGATAGCCTGGCAGGGGAACAGGAGTTCAGAATCGCCAGTCAGCCGCTAGAACCTTTGAAGGAGTACGTTTACCTAGCTGAATTACTGACGGGGGACCTTGATCATGAGATGGAAGTTTGTTTACAGAAGAGCAAAAATGGTTTAGAGTGCATACGGCAAGCATTACCAAATCCTGACCGAGATTGAAAGGAAAAGTGCACAACCATTGCATTCTACCGGTGCTAACATATAGAGCAGAAACTTGGAGGTTAAGAAAGAAGCTTAAGAACAAGTTAGGAACCGTGCAAAGAGTGACGGGATGAAAAATGTTAGGTCTCACTTAGAGAAAAGAAGAGGGCGGTGTGGATCAGAGAGTAAACAGGAATAGCCGATATTCTTGTTAACATTAGGAAGAAAAAAGGGAGCTAGGCAAGCCATGTAATGCCTAGGGAAGATAACCGATGGGCCATTAGAGTTACAGAGAGGGTACAAGTGCAAGGAAAACGCAGTTGATGACGGCAGAAAATTAGGTGGGGTGATGAAATTGGTAAATTTGCAGGCGCAAGTTGGAATCAGCTAGCGCAAGGCTATGGTAATTGGAGACCACAGAGTGAGGTCTATGTCCTGTAGTGGACGTAAAGACAGGATGATGTTCCACCAGCAAACGCACCTTTTTTTCACGTAATAAAAAGATATCATTGAAACCTGAACATATGTAATGAGATTTTTAATAGTGGCCACATGTTGGATAGTACGTGCACAAATGACGAAAACAATTTTTTGTAGTGTAATAAGGAGCGATATTTATATGTTGTTCTTGTGTTGTCGATTCTTCAGTACATTTTGCAATCACTGTAAACAGCTTCCTGGTGCAAAGGGACCGTATTTTGTGTACTTCGATACGCCCGAACATTGTTTTCACCTTAGTATAAAGACGCTTCAACTTCCTGTGTTGACCGTCGTTTTTATTCTATATGTAGCTTTTTTTTCTCTCTCTATTCTTTTATAAGTGTTGGAATATTCGGAACAGCCGGTCGTGGAGAGACCTACTTGACAATTTTTCTGCACCTCATAATAAACAAATAACCATCATTTTTTTTCTTCACCCAAATGGCAGACATAAATAATGATTATCAAAAACGATTATGAAGGGACATATAAACGTTGAGAAAAGATTCGAGAAGAATGTATTTGCTACCCGTGTTGTTTGACAGTACAATATTGTCGTAATATGCTTGCATCTTAACTATCCTCGTGACCTATGTATATAAAGAAATAAGATGGGGAAGTAAGCCAATTGTTAAAGGTTTTCATTAAATAAACATTCAAAATAACGCAAGAATCACAATAATAAAAGAAAGAGAATAACACACTATAGCCCTCACTCTCAGTTTATTCCAGGGGTTAACGTCACTTAGGTGGCTTTTTGTTCAGTTAACGTCCAGTATTTTTTTTATAATGACCTGAAGTGCCCTACATTACTGCATGTTAATTACCTCACTCGTTTATTAATTTGAGTTGATGTATTTAGATATTTGTGCCATTTTAGAGCGAATAGCTATCTTTGCTTACCCTTTTTGTACTGCAACAGGCGTGTTCAAAGAGAGCTATAGCTCTTTGAGACGACCGTTCGACCTGCCTACCTTGGCCCTGAAGCAAGCAGTTCTGGATTGTTTGAACACTTTCTAGTTTGACCGAGTCCACATATATACGGATGGTTCTTCCACCCAGACCAGCTCCACCGGCGCAGTGGTTATACCATCACGATCAATTAGCGTCCGATACAAGATTTCTCACATCACAACATCGACCGGATCGGAGCTTGTTGCCCTCCGAGGTGCCGTTGATTACATTAACAACCAACCCGCTAATCGGTGGGCAATATTCTGCGATTCGAAGGTGGCCTTACAATCTCTTCTGTCATCTCTTCGTCGCGGGTCGCGTGAACAACTAGTGTCGGAGATACGAGAAATGCACCATCGTATGATAGCGAAAGGACACGACGTCGTGTTTCAGTGGCTGCCTGGCCATTGCGGTATCTCCGGCAACGACCTCGCTGACGAAGCTGCTAGGAAAGCACATGAAGGAGCAACCCTTGTTTCTGTACCTTTATCGCGGACCGACGCAGCCCAACACCTAAGCTAGGTAGCACACCGTATGACATTAGAGAAGTGGCACACACCTGAATTCACCCAAGAACGATTGCATTCCCTCGACCCCTCATGCAACTGCGGCTGTTACCAGGGCTTCTGCGAAATGAGGAAACAATGCTGTGCCGCTTACGCTTGGGCGTCGCATTCACCAATGCATATACGTTTTTGATTGGAATGACTGATAGCGCCGACTGTAATGCCTGCGGTGCCGAGGAAACTATAGAACATCTACTGTGCTACTGCCCATCTTTTCAAAACGAAAGACATGACCTCTGCACAGCTCTCAATCAGCTAGATAGAACACCGTTCACCTTGAAGATCTTGGGACCATGGCCTCGCATATCGCAGCTACAAAAGGCCACAAAAGCTCTGCTGCGATATTTGAAGGCTACTAAATTGAATCAGCGTCTGTGATCTGGACTGAGTGACCGAACGATATACCCAGTAGGCTTTCTTTTCTTCTTTTAATCTTTCCGTCCCCTTTTCCCTTTCCCCAGTGTAGGGTAGCCAACCGGACTCAGTCCTGGTTAACTTCCCTACCTTTCCTTTATCATTTGCTCTCTCTCTCGCTCTCGTTCTTTAGCTGATAACCCTGTGGTGCCTGGAGGTTTAGATGCTGGGGTCGATGGTATAACTGTGTCGAGTTTCCCACTGACTATTAAGGTGAAACCTTAAGTGGCTCATGCAACCGATAGCCTTGAAAAAAAACGCGTATTACGGTCCAATGGTACAAAAGCTATAATCATCACCAGTGATTCATTCCCTCCCATGAAAGCAAAAAAAGAGTGAAATGGCTCGTCCCTCTAGTAATGCAGAGGGTACAAGCACTCAGAAAAATGAAGAATGCAGTGCATACAGTCATTGAAATCACGAATACAACGTACAGAAATCCGTCGTCTAGCTGAGTGGTGCAAAAAAAACATAGGTGGCCTTCTCAATGACTCATACCTCCGTAAGTTGTAGCTCATAGCCCCGTAAGGCTGAGGCTACAAGCCCTCAGCAAAGGCATGTGAACAGTGCATACATTCATTGAAATCACCCATAAAACACACAGAACAGCATACGTTTCAATCCCCTGCTGAGAGGATGCAACGTGAAGTCGAATAGAAACGTCGTCGGCGCGAGTCTGACCTCGCTATGCGATCGCGCGAAGCCGAAGCAAAGCGCCGAAAACAAGCCAAAGAAGCCGAATTGCGAAAACAGCAACGCGGCGATGCGAGACGGCGCATTAAGAAATGGCAGCAGGCTTTCGTCTTTAGGTGTTACGGGAGTGTAACATGCTGCCAAACTATTTTATTGATTTAAGGCCCATGACATGAAAATGCACTCTTCTTCGTTGGATAATACGCATTTCTCATTCGTATACTTGCAAACCTATTTGTGAATAATTTCGCTGTTTCTACGGCACTAAGCGAGCGCAGCTTCTGCGGTAGCCTGGTTTGCTTCGGAAATTAGATAGTCACAATATATTTTTCACAGTTCTTCCAACCTGAGGAGTTTCCATACCCCTTTAATATTCAAAGAGGCATGCACAGACAAGTAAAAAGCTTGACTATGGCCAGACATCGCAATCGACATTATCATATGTCTATTTATTCTCCTCGCATAAGGAAGGCTTCTCCAGGCGAATTGCAACTAATAGCCGTTTCCTTGCGTCAGCCGCTACTTTGTCATGATGGAAATGTCTTAATCAGATAAATCTGCATAATGGACTCAGTTTTGTTTTCTTTGGCACTAATATTGCTACTCTAACAGACCACCGGTTGTCTTTGGCGAGGATTTCATAATTACTTGCCTAACTACACTCCTTTTTCTTGCAGGCTTGAAAGCAGGACGGTTTGGCATGTAGCATGACGTACCAGCCAAGAATACGTCGACCAACAAGGATAAAAAATCTGAATTAATCTGTATGCTTTTTGTTGTACGGCGTATACCGTGGTTATCTATTATTCTTCCATGCGTCCATTCTATTCTGTTAGTTCCTATTATATTTCGACTACTCACGTTTTGTCCCAACTGCCTTCTTACTGTCCTTTAATGCTACAACAATTTTTTTCCTACATTGTTCCTTGTGTAGTCCATTACTCTCAAACTTCTGTGTTTGACAATGTTGGCACCAAATTCACATATTATTGTAAATTCAGGTTATCAGTGTGAGTTGTACCCTTTCGACGCCATTATTACAGTTAATAGAAGCAAATAAGGACTGTTTCCGTTGAAATTTATGAGATAGCACGGCACTAAAAGGAGCTGTACCAGCATACCTGGTTTACAATTTGTGTATGTCAGTCATGTCTTGGTTTTCGCTGATATCGTAATATACATTCTGTCATTTCAAATTTCCTACCTGGTTCACCCAAACCCATATTTCATCACTTCGCGCTCTTTCGCTGCGCAACATTAAAAAGCACGTACGCTGAAGTATCCACTTGAACCCCAATTATGGAAGTATAGCTTCAATAGGCGCAAAGTAAATGAGAGGGCACAATAGTCCAGCCTAAAGATATCACTAATCTATTTATCACTAAATATCACTACGTTTATTTGATACATCAGCGCTTGTTCTACTGAACGCTCTTGCATTACAAAGACAATATTCCTGGTTTTTGTTTCCAGTCTTTTGCACAAGAGAATGCTGCGTGGTCGAATTCCTTACTTCCGGCTCAGCTGTCTCGGGTGCTGGTATCAGCTAACTCAACTGACGGATCAGATGAAGCCAGTCTCGTGTGAATCACCAGTGTACAAAGTATGTCGTTCAAATCACCTGATTTTTCAGGAGACGTCGAAAAAAAGAATCCTTCTCCTCTGTTATCCTAATAGTCAAAACAACTCTTTATGTGCCATGTATTCGAAATGTCCTACCCTTGGCTCTTTAGCTTTTTCACAAGAGAAATCAAAACCGCTTCAATCCTACTCCCCACTCTTCTTGTACAGCTTTTCACGTGTCTGCCTCGCCGTGATCCACTTTGGGCCATTTGTACCTAGAGCACTTGCCGCGCGGTCTATGCGGCCGTAATGGAATGCCCATTTACACAAAGATCGCGCAGCGCCCTTATCGAATTATTGCGGTTGTGGCCTGATCGAAGAGCCCTTCGTGCTCCTTGTGAGTTTGTGACTACCTTATTTTTTTTCTTCCCTTTCGCGCGATGTTCCCGCAGAAGCCATAATACAAGAGACGACTTTTTTTGTTATTTAGCTTTCGCTTCTAAGAGAGGGATACGTCCAGCCTCCATGTTTCCAAGCCTCCCCATGGTAAATCGAATATTTATCCTTCTCTGACACTTTGCCATCGGAATGTCGCTACACTACAGTGAGACGTTTGTTATATCAGACAGCGTATAAGACACCACTGCAGAATTTCATGTATCTTAAAGAATATAATCCCGTGTTTTCTTCTTCTAAAGCGAACAGCTGCCTTTGTGGTGATCGGTGCGGAGCCCGTAACCACTTTCGCTCCCAGTCCTCTCTGCGTCGCCCATCGTGGGAGGGAAGTGCCTTCTTTAAGGAAGACACCTCGCTTTGCTTAGTAAAGCGAAACAATAAGCGCTGTGCAGCGCTCGCTCATCAATGCGTTTCATGATGCATGAGGCATTCGTAAACCATCAGTGAGAATGAATAAGTTAGGCGATAGTGGCAGCGCAGATTTCGTCTTACTGTCTTTATGCTGCTGCTCATGCTTTTTGCACATTTTTGTAAGTGCGTTGAAGCTATATCAATATTACACCTGACATGAGAAGTGAAACCATGTTTATTTGCTTATTTGTCATTGCTATAAATTGTATTGTCGGTGTTTCCTTCGAACGCATCGTGAAACACAGTAAACTTCAAACGCTATCCACGCTATCCACGAAGCAATCCGAGAGAAATATCTCACACGTGCATAATTAATAAAATGTTGCACTTTTCTAGCGAAGATGAACAGTGAAGGCTTTGAAACTATGAAAAAAAAGCGCGGTATTGACTTCCTGTTTTTTTGGAAATAACACGTGTTCTCGCCTGAAGCTATATAGAGATCTGTGTTGGCGTGCTTGCTTCCCTCGCTGTCGTGACAAGTACGGCGGCTTCTGTTACAACTTCGAGGAGAAATGTAAAAATTTGTTAAAGCACTCGAGATTGTCCTGAAGAATTCTACGCTGCCGAGAACGCGCATGTCCGTGCTATGCACGTGCATGGAATGATTTTTCGTTCTTAATGAGCATGATCTTTCAGGAGGTTTGTTAATTAAGGGTACATTTTATCTAGTGGATTACCTTTTATTATATTGATGCCAGCTTAATTTGGGCAGACGTAGTCGGTCCTCGCGCCAACACACCAGACGCTTGAGCACTGTTTTGGTATTTTTAAATTTATTGGCGTGCAGTGGCAGTCAGCGTAGTCCTAGCTTTGGCTTCCCTCTAACAATAGGTTGTGTCCAAATCCACGCTCCAGCGACGTTTTACGCAGAATAGTCGAAACTTGTCTCGAAGGCTGTGCTTTTGCTGAGCGTATGCGCCAGGACCGACTGCTGGAGCCGGAAACACATCATTGACGCCAAGCTTTGGACACTGTCCATTGTCGAGCTACCAGCGGTGGCGAACCCTAACAGCACTCAAATAAAAGAGACCAGTCTGCTCTACCACTCTGCCACTTTGCTACGCTTAGATAGAAACAAAGCAGGAAATAAGGAGTAATTGATGGCAGCACCGAATGGTGTCAAGGGATGAGAGAACAGCAAAATTATCTCGTTATTTAGGACTGCGATGCTGGCTGGAAGCGCTCGCATGCTGTCTTACACCTCATATCTCATGCCGAGCGCGATAGGTTCATTGTTGAGCGAAGCGTTCGGACTGATCCGAGCTCATACAGCCAACCCTCATTTTATCTTCTGCGTAAACAGCGTGCCCTTCTACTCTCTATATGTTGGCCGGGTTTCTCTTTAGCAGGCCATAATTTCTCCAGCTGACAGGGGAGATTGTGACCGGGTATTATGTAATTATATGTAATGCTTATTTATCCCTTGTTGTGGAAGTTACCTTTCAGCAAGAAATGAATCAACGCAAAGCCACGATGCGTTCAAAGATACGTAACAATTGCTTTTATTTTTTTTTAAACCGGTTATACACGAACACGTCAATAAAGGCTTTACTGTGAAACGACTTGGCTTGCTGGTGGCGGCCCTGACAGGCGCAATCGGAAACCGTTGACGTAGGAACGAAGTGTTAGTTATAATTCAACTTTCATAAAAAGAACAACTGCGCGATGCCACAAGTAAACTCGACGAAAGTCTTTCCCCAAATTTGACAAGAACAGCTGTTCCCCTCAAGTACGGGGCAGTTAACCTTGACTCCGGAGGTGCGCATGGCACACCCACGCGCCACGCTGGCCCAATGCACACACCCACGTAGGAGCCGCCGACTTATCAAGGCTTGACAAAGCATGCTCCAATGTCCGTGGATTACCACATGACCAGATTCTAACCGTCACAGTTGTAGCATCATGTAGCGGGCGTTGCGTGTCAATTGTCGTGGAAAGCAATCGATGGGATCTTGGCAATGCCAACAACTGCTTTCGCATAACTACTTATATTCGGTCTTCATTGGAGAATTTCTTTCGCGCTTGGACGCAAACATAACGAACAAACAACCTCTAGGCGATTTGTGTTGATATATGATATATATATATATATATATATATATATGTATATATATATATATATATATATATATATATATATATATATATATATATATATATATATATATATATATATATATATATATATATATATATATATATATATATATATATAGGTGTGTGTGTCTGTGTGTGTGTGTGTATCATTGTCACCGAAGAGCGGTGCATGCAGGAAGCGGCGTGAAAGAGGTTCAATGAAATGATGTATAATCAAGGAATCTTGAATATGAGAGCGGTGCATGGGAATCCGCACAACCGTCTTCGTATAATTACTCGTTTCTTATCTGAGAATCCAGTGTCCCGCACCCAGTGACCCAAGTCCGTACGAATGTTGGCTTCGAAGCCGGTTCCTTCAGCACAGCCACCGGATGCTCTATCCATTACATTGTGACCCAAGTTTCGTGGCCCCAGTTGTCATGTAAGAGGTTAGACACGGACGGAAATAGCGACAGACGTACTGAAAACAGGGCGAAGTTCCCAAAGAATGTTAACGGCGTTAAAGGCTTTTCGTGCACAAGTGCAGGTCTTGAGATGCACCTGATTGAGTGATCTGACTGTTTATAGGCTTCCTGATGTCCTCCTGCGTGCATGCAGAGCTCGCTCTATCTCTATCCCTCTTTCCATCTTTCTGTTCCCCTTTCCTTCAACCGCTGTGTAGGTTCGCAAATAGAACGCTTGTCTGGTTTAACTCCCTGCCTTTCCTTTCCCCGCTTTCTCTCTCTCTCCATTTACTAGATAGTGTGATTGCAGGTGCGCTGAATGCCACTCAATTTCTTAGCGACTATAGTCAAGACCTTAAATTACCCGCACAAATCATTGAAATTTAAGTTGAATTCTCAGGTTTTTGTGTGCAATACAGCGATATGATTATGAGTCTTGCCGTAATGGAGACTGCGGATTAATTTTGACCACCTGTGATTTTTTGACGTGAACCTAATGCACGGCGCACAAGCGTTTCGCATTCCGTCGCCATCGGAATGCGGCCGCCGTGGTCGGGATCAAGCCTGCGACTTCGTGTTCAGTAGCGAAACGCCATATCCGCTGGGTTACCGCGGCCGTTGGAAGCAAAGCACTCCTCAGCTTCAAGCGCTTTAAACAACGGACCGTGAGTGTGGCTTTTCTTTTTGATGTCTCGAAATCTCTCGTAGTCGGAGCCAAGGGAGCTTGCAAGGGAGCCTTGGGAGAAAAGAATCTGCGCCGACAGCCCGGGGCAGCGTGCCTGCTCTCTAGGCGTGCATTCGACAATCCTGTATCTCCTCCTACCCTTCCTCTTCCCGTAGCACGCATCGGTGCAAGCACACGAAAACACGCTCGTGTTGACTTAAGTCTCTCCGTGCAAACGTTTCTTTGTCCAAGTACGTGGGACAACAAGTGAAAGACAAAGACAGGCAGGAGGCCGTTAAATTCACCCCTGTCTGCGGGTGCCTGCCTCCCATAAGAAAGAAAGAAAAACAAAGAAGGAGAAGAAAGAGAAGAAGGTACACAAAAAAAATGCGCTTCTCTTTGGACTCGTATAATCTTTTTCTTTAAATCGTCCCATTTTCGGCCAATCCCCCATAGTACATGTACCATTCTCGGAGACAAACATACAAAAAAAGAAAGAAGCACCAAAGAAGGCGCGCGCAGTAAGCACAGGACTTGCTTGGTTTCTGTCCGTTCCACTTTATACGGCGCGAACATTTCCAGCCATGAATAACAGCCATTCCTGATATATTTTCAAGACGCAGAGCTAAAAGACGCGCTTGAGCGTTGGCCATGGCTATGTGTGGCACTGGCTAACACTCGCCAGGTTAACCTTGTGCACATACAAGAACGTTGACGTGGGAACAGTCCCCGCCGCCGCAACACAGTTGGTACTGCAACCCATGTGTATTGCGGCCATTGTGGGTTCGGCTAATACCGGTGGCAAGTTGCGTTTTCGTCCACTCTTATTTCCCCATAAGCTTACGATTTATACGCTTCAATAAGAAAAACTGCAAATATTTTTCCCTGTACTTTCTTTGGCTGCTTCTTTCCCCTTATTCTCGTTCCTCCTGACCAGCAGAACACATGGGACGCAGCAAAAAGTCGCTACTGAAGTTTAATTACGAAATCAAGCTTGTATAAATAAGCGATGTTCCACAGTCGGCACATCGAAAAAGAAAACGAGGAAATGAAAAGAGATTTTTTTCAAAGGCAATCGATTCTTCGAGGAGTTCGTTTTTACTTTGGAATTCCCCGCCTTTAAATGTAGGGGTGGGGCTTTAGAAAAGCTCGTAGTCAAATTTGAAGATTAAGTACTGATAAAGGAAAAAAAGTCATTCAGAGTGGTGAACAGCGTCAACACATCCCTAACGCAAACTTAGGGCTTTCCATCCAGCAGGAAACCTGACACTAGTTGAAATAAAAAAATATAAAGAAACGAAATAGAGGGTTATTTATTTATTTATTTATTTATTTACCCTCAGGGCCTTTGTGGCGTTACAGAGTGGGTGTGTACATGGTTGAACAAGAACAGAATCTAAAGTTACGGATGAAATCAAGAAAAAACAAAGAACAAAGCACACACATACAGAAAGTACATAGTGTAGGGCTTTAACAAACATTCCAAGTACAAAAATAAGCTAACATAGTTAAGCTACAAATGCAGAAAATTTTTCATCGCCCCTTTGAAGACCACAGGATCTGGATGGGGGCAGGTGGTTCCAATCTGTTGGTAGCTTTCGGCAAGAAAGAGTGCAGAAATATATTTGTACAGTAGAATGGGGCGTGAACTTTGTGTGTGGCCGACACGTGTTGATAAGTAAGCTGGATAAGTAAGGATAAGTAAGAAATGGGTTATTGAAATAAATTTTGTGAAGTAAGCATAGACGGGAGCGCAATGAACCACGTAATTGCATTTCAGTGGATTCCTGGGCACTGCAATATTCCTGGTAATACTGCAGCGGACGCAGCTGCGAATCGGGCGCACAATAACGCGGAGACAACCAATCTTCCTCTATTGCGTAGTGAAGTCCGTCTGCTCCTGAGACAGATTTCTTGTCGCCTCAGCAAAACTACCTGGTTTGACCAGCAAACTAAAAACTCTGAGTTATACTTTATAGACCCATGTATAAGCTTAACAATGCCGGAAAATCTAAGAGACAACGGAAAATTTGAAACATTGGTACACCGCCTGCGTCTTGGTACTGTATTCACTAAACACTTCTTGTACAGGATAAAACGTGTCTCTAGTCCACAGTGTTCTTGTGACCATGCAGACGAAGATGTGCATCATCTTCTCCTCGAGTGCACTAAATACAATCCACAAAGAAGGGTACTGCAAGCAAATTTGTTGATATTAAACAGAAAACCATTCACTCTAAAAAAAATACTTGACCCATCGCCAACTTCGGGCCTTCAAAAAAGAGCGCTTCTTGCTCTGAAAAGGTTTTTAGAGGAGACCAACATTTTGGGAAAATATTAGGTATCAGATGATCCGAATGCGCTAAATGAGTAACATAAACGTTGTTCGTGATTCATAATTGGTTTATGCGGCGATCGCAACTTTTATGCAATATGTATAATTCTGTTCTGTACTTGCAGTGCATTACATGTGTTGTGTGTTATGGCTGTTCTAAATATGTGACTTTATATATGCGTACGTGGACTGAACTAATGCACAGAACTTTGCGACTCATGTATTGTTGTACTGTATATTTTTTATTCATCCAGTGTTCTACTGAGTGCCATATTTCGTGTCGCTATTCTCCCTTTTTACGCAAATTTGTTTCCTTTGCCAAGTGACAAGGAGTAGCCGGTGCCACCATAAAGGCGACAACCTCTCCTAATATTCATTTCATCAACAACAAAAGAAAAACGGGAGAGCTTCCTTCAAACATGTAAGTTAGGTAGACCTAGTTGCGATTTCATTGAGGAAACACTCGCAGTACGGGCATAGTTAGATAGAATGAAACGACGAAACGCGCTGAACTGCTTCTATATCGTCAATTAAAGTACAAAGAGCTGGATCCTATATTGCGCAGGCATATTCGAGCTTAGGTCGAACTAGGGTTAGATACAAAGAGGGCTTAGGATGCTTTGACGCTTGAGAAATGTTTCTGAGCAGGTAACCCAAAGTGCGATAAGCATTGTTTGTGATATGTTTTACATCAACATGCCATGAAAAGTTATTTGTTAGCTAAACACCGACATATTTACAGGAAGTGACATGATCAAGGGGTATCGAGTTAATTCTGTAGCAAAAGGGTAAAGGCTTGTTAGTACGGCGGAAAATGATCATACTTTTGCATTTAGTAGTATTTAAAGTCATACTGTTGCACCAAATATAGATAGCCTCAACGTCAGATTGCAAGAGTAGGTTATGATGAGGGTTACTTATTTGACGATAAAGAACACGGTCATCGGCGTAAAGCTTTATGGATGAAGAAATACATTCGGGAAGGTCATTTATATATAGTAATAATAATAAAGGGGCCGTAACGGAACCTTGTGGAGCACCGGAATTTAGAGGGGATGTAGATGATACACAGTTATTAGCTGTTACAAACTGAAAGCGGTTAGAAAGAAAACATTTTATTGACTGCACGACGGAAGGGTCAATGTTTAGAGTATGTAATTTTGAAGGAAGCCAGCTGTGAGGGAATTTATAGAAAGCTTTTGCAAAGTCGAGAAATATGCAGTGTATTATCGATCCATGGTCGAGGGAGGAAGCTATGCTGTTAGTAAGAGAGAGTAGTTGCGTTTCGCATGAATAGTGTTTCCGAAAACCGTGCTGAGCGGGACTAAACAATTAGCTTGATTCAAGGAAGCCGATGAGGTTAGAATATATTATGTGCTCTAATAGCTTACACGGGACACTTGTTAATGCGATTGGTCGATAGTTAAGAGGAGAGTGAGCGTTACCAGTTTTGAAAAGCGGCACCACTTTACCCACCTTCCAGTCCTGCGGCAGTGTGCTGTTCTGTAGGGACTGCATAAAAAATAAAGGTTTAGTGTGGACTGGCTATCAGCGACCCCAAAAAATTAGTCGGATTGGATCGATCACCGCCTTCCTTCACCTCTCTTTCATCGTTTATTATTTGTTTTTTTCCTAGAGGTGAAAATGGGGTAAATAACGAACACAAGCACTTTCTATTGCCGTGTTAACTCCGCTGGAAAAACTACACGTGATATATATATATATATATAATTCAGGTGCATCAATACAAGCACATCAAGCACAGCAACGACAACAGAAAAATTAGGTAAACAGGTAAGCAAAGGCGAACTAAAACAGGGTGCTTTTTAGACTTAATAAACATTGGATCCAAGCAATAACTATTACTTCATATATATATATATATATATATATATATATATATATATATATATGCGCTACTGTTGTTACTGTTACTGTTAATATATTTGATTGATGTGTTGTAGTTGTCTTCGTCGTTACTGTACTTGCTGTTCTTGGATTGATCCATCTGTATTGTGTGTATACTTGCATTAGTTGAATGCATTTATATACACTCCTGCTAGGGCCTCCTGATGACCTGCAGTATTCTCTGAGTAAAATAAATTATATAGTGCAAACGTCCTTAGGAAGCCAAAAACACATATTTAATTTCGATATTTCGGCCTAGTTGCGGCTTTCATCAAGAGACTGTCGAAGGCCAGAACCCGGCTGAGACGTCGAAATTAAAGGTTTCTGCAGTTGTACGGGTGCATGCATGCTAATATAGGTTGATCACCTTTAAGTTTGAGGGAATGTTTAGGAATCGCCGGTGGCAGACAGAATAATGCTTGTCGTTGCGCTGGACTGTTCGAAGAGGCGAGTATTACTAACTCGAGTAATCAAAACACACGTTGAACTAATAAAAAAATTCACTAATTAGCTTCTAAATTAAATATTTACGACACATATTGCAATTTACGAATTATAGCGGTTGATCTTGCATGACATATCTCCTTTAAATGAATTGCCAGGATGACACCAGCTTCAAGGTGTCATTTCCCAAAAAGTGGGACAAAATATACATGTGTTGCAGTTACTTTTGTGCTTCAATATATAAAACAGCATTTTGTTAAAAATGTAAGTGGAACCACTCTGCACTTTTACAGGGAGTTTTACGGCACATGTCTTCAAACTTGCGTCATTCTGGAAATGCATTCCAAGTTTATACGCCTTGCAAGCTCGTCGGCTACAACTCGTACATTGCAATATGTGCTGTAAACTAATTAAGTAAGAAGATAATTAGCGAATATTCGTTAATTCGCTGAGTAGTTTTTTTGTACACTCGTGCAAGTAATGTCCACCTCTCTGTATATTCCTGCTCAAGGACGAGAATTATGCTGTCTGCAATAGGCTATTTTTAAAAATTCCGTAAAGCTTAGGATTGATCACCCTGTATGTATGTATATATATATATATTAACATAACGCGGCTTAAATCAGGGATCTCGAACCTTTATGACGACCGACGTGTTATGCTAATGCATTTCTCTCGCATTTACCGCTAAATGGCCACTGAATGTTTTCTTCTCATATCCTATACAAGCAATATTGGTGTCGTAAGGGATATCATATCGAAAGCGACAGAAGTAATGTTATATGTTCTGTTTTTGTCGTCTTGATAAGGAATTATTTTGTGAACTCTATTTCCCTGTTTAGGGTCACTGAAATCGATGGCACGGAATCTCGGATTTACCGTCACTTATTAAGTCACTGGGATAAGATTTTAGGCGTCACTTCAACATACCCAAGCTCTTCTATTACAACAGACGCACAGCGTTTACCTCTGAACTCTGATGCTGCTGCTGAACTAACTACGACTTAGAAACACAGTTGCCATGCACATCTCAGTCAGCATGAAGGCAGCTACTACAGTAATTGGATGAATTACGTTTCATTGCGACAGGCGATTAATACGGACGCTCGAGGCGTGTTCTCGACGTCGTCGTTGGGGCCGTCGCCATCGTGCTTCCTCGCTACCGACGGAGCATGCGCCGTTTGCGCCAAGCCGAAGCGAAGTGGGCACACCGTCAACGGGTTCGATCGGCTCAGCGGCGGAACCAAGGCAGCGTTACGACTCCCGCTGCTGGCATGAGCGTTGTACGCACGCTTAACATAAGCACACTGGCGTTCCTGCTGAGCTGCTGTGTGTGTGCACTAGTCTGAGCAAAGCGAGCTGTGAAAACATTTACCTCACTGGATGCCGACCAGCAGCCTGGCGACACTCTGACGACACTCCTCATCCCGGCAGCGTTGTGAGACGCCTGGTACGTACCACGGCGATGTTCCTTCTACCCAGCAGGAGTTGCCTTGCGTGCTGCATCGCACCGACATGTCGTACCCGTGTGTATAGCTAGAGCCCCATACGAGGAGTTCAAGCGAAATGCTGAACATCGCCGTGGGTCTCAATGCTTCGCCCATCGGGCTAAACTGAAAATTTTCATCTTTTACTGTATGGAGTTAAATGACAGGTTGACTACTTTATTTGGCGCCGTCAACTCGTTTCTGCAGGGCAGGCAAAAGAAGGAAAGGACGGAAAGCTCAAATCAGGAAAACAAATGAGTACAACAGCCCTATCAAACACGCACAGTTCACTAATTAATAGAATGTGCTAAAAGGAATACGTACACATATTACACTTCTGTACACCAGACGATAGCCGAAACAACACAGCTGAAATAGACAAAGCTACACAACCCATAAGCATACGTGCTATATGTGTTAGCATTTTTTAGTTAGACACTTGCAACGGCGGGCTCAGAAACAGAGTTTAACACATTTACAACGGTGTCAAATTTGTGTCAGAGCGCACTTTGACACAAAGTTGTAGAAACCTAATTTCTTGGTACACATTTCAATATCTTTAAAGTGGTAGGCGCTTTTTGTAACCCCACTGTAGGTCACAGGTCCAGTTCTTGTTCAGAATGAACGTCTCCGATCAAAAAACATTAAACGATCCCTCAGCTTTCGCCTTGCAGTATCTTCGCGTGGCTATTCCAGCAAAGAGATGTTGTGCACCCTTGCGTGCGTTGCCGTAGGGGCAGTGCAGAATGGCAGCGCGTTGCGTTCTGTACAATATGTCCCGCGCACATGCTGCGCTAAGCGGAAGACGATGCAGTAAACTCACAAAACGTCTTCTTTCGCTTACATTTGGTGGAGGGGAGAAGGTAAAAGATGATTCACAATGGCGACTGAGCATCGGAGTGACTGACCCGAAACCATCGCTTTTCGAACAAAGCGATCATTTCTGGCCACATATGCAACCAACTTGGTTGCGCGACCTGGGCGAGTCACCAGAGTGATCGAGCCCTAAGGGTCTATAAAGAAATAATTCTCAGCAGTTCGAGTGCTGCTCATACGATATATTCCTGAGGAGTCGGCCCGAGCAGCGGGTGGACTTCAGAACGTGAAAAGGGCACATTTATTACTCTATCATTTTCGTTTTCCGGCATTCAGATGTTCCCAGACATATTGTAGTGTCCTGCTCCCCATTGAAAAGTTACCATACCATTATTCCCCTGGCCAGTATTTACGTGCTCTTTGCGAGTTTCATACACACTAAATGTGCACTCAACTAATTTCTGCCTCAATATTTAGTGTTTGCGAAACTACATCTCCGTTTATGATGGGCAAACAAAATCAGCTATGTGGTCTTGATACACCTGGACTACTCGTGACCACGCTCCTTCGGCGCGTCTTGTCAATTCGAATATACAAACACGAGTAGCGCAGCAAGAAATAGAATACGAGCCGGATGATCGAGCGAGGTAAGTGGATATGAGGGCGACTTTCGCATGTCCCATCTATTAATAACACGGTATCCTTCCTGCGGCAAACCGACAAGTAGCCGTCATCATTCTCTGCTTTGGAGGCGGAGAAAATTGGCATCGAAAGCCCACACAAGCCCTCCCGTAAGCCCGAGATTACCGCCACCGATAGCGCACGTAATCACGTGCCTACAATACAGCAGCAGCACTAGCTGAGTTGCAAACCTGAAAGGCTCTCTCCGTCCTTAGCCCATCATTCGAATCCGGAGCCCGAAAGGGGCATTGCGCGTCTGAGAAGCAAAGGCCAAGCGCGTATACTGACAAGGCAGCGAGAAAGCAGAAAGGCAGCTACGCGCGCAATGCATTCATAGCATACGCAGTAGATGTCAATAACGTTCTTCGTGCGGAAAAACTGGGGCGCCGAGGGATTGCCTAGAGCATTCTGCAACCAGATACGATCCATGGAGCTAATTACTCTCCAAACTTTTCAGCTTCCGTCCTCGTGCCGCTTGGGACCTCTTAATGTTGCATTTCCTCTGTCCTCCCTCATCACTCGTTGAATACCAACGCAATCAACACTACGTTCTTTGGAGGCTGTGGCGAAAGCCTTATTTCCTTGGCATAGTGCTTCGGAGAGCTGTTCGAAAGAGAGACCGATAGAAAGGGAAAGGAAGTGAGATTAACCAACTTGCGCCTGGTTTGGCGCCCAACGTTGGGGCAGGTAAATTTTATTGATACTCTCACGTTGTAGTGACAGTGAGGAACCAGAGAGTGTCAAAAGTGTAAGTAATGAATCTATGTTTTTATTCGATAAATTCCTGCACTGAAGAATAAGTAAAACTCAAAGTACAGCGATAGCGGCAAACATAGTAGGTGGGTGGTGAAATCTACAGGTCAAGTACGTCGGCTACATTTGCATGACTCACCATGCATACCAGTGTAATCGCGGGTGATCGCTTATGTTCGTGAATGTGCGCCAGTATGCGCCAGTATTCGGGCTACGTGCACCATAGAAGCCTCCTTCGCTATAGAATCTGCAACAAGATTCTTGAAAGAGAGAGAAAGAGAAGAAGAAGAAGAAAATGCTTGGAGGCGAACCAGACACACGTCTTTGAATTTCGGATAAATGTAGGTGCGTTTTGCAGCGAGCGATAACTTTCTAACGGTTGTTAGACGGTCAAAAACTGTCACCGGAAATTAAATAAACAATGTATGCGTGTGTCAGTAACGCATATAACTTTGCTTACAGTTAGCGAGGGGCATGTCTATTAGTATTTATAAGATCTTGATGAGGGCTAGTTGGTTCATACTTAGAACTGAGGTGAAACAGCGCGAAAAAGACGAGGACACAAGGAAATAAATACCACAGACAAGCGCTTGTCTGTGGTATTTGTTTCCTTGTGTCCTCGTCTTTTTCGCGCTGTTTCACCTCAGTTCTAGGCATGTCTATGTTCTCGCACATGCTTGTGATTCTGATCTGGTGGCGCGCTCTGCGCACGTGTGCGACACTGAGTTGGGAGACGGTACCATGCGTGGGCGTAGGACTTCGCAGTGTGTAAAATTTATAATATAGAAGAACTTACAGAAGAACGTATAAATGGCAAACTTGAATAAATGCTCCCCATTTTTCGATGTTTCATAAGTTGCCTCAGGACAAGAAGGTGCCACAATTTGCCAACAGCCTATATAGTGACCGAGCAGTCATCTTTGCCGAACCACCTATCAAGTCATTTTGCACCAGCCAAGCTGTATGGTGTTAATGTTCACATTCACAACAAAAAATTGTTTTATGAGGACGTTCAATTTTGTTTTATTTATTTATTTATTTATTTATTTATTTATTTATTTATTTAACAGTACTGCCGGCTTTGTTCTGGAAGCCCAGGAAGGAGAGACGCAATTATCATTATGATTTCAAACTCTTCTACCTCAAGGGAACAAAAAAAAGCCTAATGAGCAAGGCAAACATATCCTAATACACAAGTCCTTACAAAGAAATACGGTGGCGCCATCACATGTGATGCCAATAGGAAAGGCGTAAAAAAAGTAAACATAAGGATATGTTACAGAATCAAAAAAAATGAACGCATGACATTACAAGTTCCTGACGTTACATTACATGACGTTACGTGATATTACAAGATGCTTTGTCAAAGCCGGGAGAATAAATATCACTTGTTTTAGGTGGTGAGTTTCCGAGAGTATGCGGCAGATTTCAAAGGTCGTTAAGATTATGCAAACGCAAACTAAATTTCCTCTTCCTAGACAGCCATCTTCAACGCGATGTTTGCACATTTCTGACCCATGCTCTGCGGAGTTTCTCTCCCCTCAGAAAAAAGATAGGACGGCGTCTCTCGTCTTCTACGATAGTGCTTCTTCCGTGTTCTCGGTCGTCGCGACCACTTGTAATTCTGCGTTGTAGTCGCTGTATCACACGTTATCACACAAATGTGTAATGAATGCGCGGAACACGCTGAAGCAACACTCGGGAGAAAAGACAACACCAAGTGCATTGGTCCGCACAAATGTGCATAAAGTGTTTGTTTTTGCGTGTTTCTGCTTAAAGATAGCGATGGGTAACCTTTAGTTCGCCCGCTTTCATTTGCGCTACAAATATCAGCTGTAAAGTTTGTATTAAGCGTTCTTTTAAGGCCGTAAACAGCTTCACCATTTCATTTTCTCCGAACCGAACTTTGTATGCATGGCCCGTAAAAGCCCATGTAACACAACTACGCGCGATCCGATTCCTGACGTGTGTGCTTGAGATCTTTGCTCTAGAGCGTAACAATACCTCGCATTTTTAATTAT